>NC_091471.1:109185614-109485614 GCF_036971445.1 Narcine bancroftii | reverse complement strand
TTAGGACTTTATTCTCTGGAGCATAGAAGAATAAGGGGAGATTTGATAGAGGTATTTAAAATTATGAGGGGCATAGAAAAGTAAATATTGGTAGACTTTTTCCACTGAGGGTAAGTGAGATACAAACCATAGGTCAAGGTTTAAAGATGAAAGGGGAAAAGTCTAGGGGGTACATAAGAGGGAACTTCGCGCAGAGAGTGGTTGGAGTGTGGAACAAGCTGCCAGCTGAAGTTGTGAATGTGGTATCAATTTTAACATTTAAGAAGAATTTGGAGAAGTATGTGGATGGTAAAATCATATTGAAATGCTGGAGGAACTCGGCCAGATTTTCATTATCCATAGGAGTCAAAGATTGAGAGTGGTGCGATTGGTGTAGCAGTTAGCATGAGTACATTGCCAGTGATTGGGGTTTGAATCCTGCATTGGCTGTAAGGAGCTTGTATGTTTTCCCCGTGTTTGTGCTCCAATTTCCTCCCACCATTCAAAACGTACCAGGGTTTTTAGCTTAATTGGGCAGCATGGACTTGTGGGCCGAAATGGCCTGTTACTCTGCTGTACGTCTAAATTTAAATTTCTATTGCTGATGTTTCGGGCCTGAGTCCTTCAAAGAATAAGCAGAAGGTACATGGTTGGGACAGGTGTGGGGGGGCTATGGACTGGGTGCAGGTCAGTGGGACTAGGCAGAGAAATCGTTTGGCACAGACTAGAAGGGGCTTGTTTCGGTGCTGTAATGTTCTATGGTCCTATGTGAATGCTTGGTAGAATTAATTGAAATATCGTTGTTCATGTGCAATGATAAATCGTACCTTCCTCTTAAAAACACAAATGGGTAATGTCGCTGGTAATGTAAAGCATTATTGGAGTGCCGAGTCATTGATCAGGAAATTTTTCCACCTGTGTAAGAATGGCTAGAAGAGGCATTGCAGAGAATTTGTGGCAAAGTACAGTCCTTCAATTTTCAACTGTAAATAACACCCAAAAAATCATACTCAATAGAATTGGCCTTCCACAAACAATCAAGCTCTGTGCTTGTTTTTGAAATGTTGTGCATCAACTAGTAATTTCTTCTTTACCAGTTTTGATTCTGGATCACTTGATATTTGCAATTCAGAATAGTTTCTTTTTCCTTTTTTAAATTAGTTTCCATATTTGCACATGACCTTCATTGGCAATTATGTTTTTTTAGATTGAAAGGAACATGTTTTAATGAGGGTTAAACTGATCTAAACTCCACTTTCCTGTTAGCTTCCCACAAATCCACAATTTTTGCTACTTAAACGAACTTAAAGACTATACAATACAAGAGAATAGGCGAGCCAATACCTGAAACAAAGTTCTGCAAGTTTCCCTCTTTTTACCCCACCTCAAGCCACCTGGAATTTTATTTGAGGTCACATCTCTTTATTTAAAACTGCAGAATATAGGTCTAATCTATTCAATCTATCTTCATAAGACAACCATTGATCACATAAGTTTATAAAATGAACCTTTGTTCGTGGCTTCTCTGCCAACAATATCTTTTGTTCAAAAGGGAGATTAATGCTGTTACCAATTCTCCAGGTAAGATTTCCCCAAAGGTCTTCATTTATAGCAAAACCTCCCTATTTTAATATTCCATCGCTCTAGCAAATAAGTGAAATATTCCATTTTACTTTTTTTTAATCACTCGCTGCACCCATATTCTAACAATCACTGTGCCTTGTACAAGGCAACTCTTAATCTCTCTGCCAACACCCAGTATTCAGGTGCTCAATGAAGCTATCTCTCAGTCTGTGTCCAGTCTCTCCATTTCTACAATTTCCGCCACCAAGAATGTAATCTCACCACTGGACCCCTCTGCCTTTCTCAGGGATCACTCTCTATGTGATTCACTCATCTTTCCCACCAATCGCTCCCTTAGTACCCACCCCTGTGACCACAGGAAATGCTATACTTGTGCCCACACTTCCTCCCTCATCACCATTCAGAGCTCCAAGCAAGTGAATTCACAGGGACCATCTACTGCATCCAGTGTTCTTGTTACGGCCTTGTCTCCCTACCTTTTTATTCAGATGCCTGCCTACTTTTGGCTCATACCTTGATGAAGAGCTCAGGCCTCAATGTTGGCTGTGTACCTTTGCCTCTTATGGACATTGTTCATTGACTTCAGATCAGCATTCAACAGTCACAACTCTGTGAAATCTCTTCGTAAGATGCTTACCCTGGCAAAGTTCTCCTTTGCTTTCTGAAGGGAGTTCTGTGGGATTCTCACTGCTCCCCATCTGTAATCCCTGCTGCTCCAAAGTTCAAACGCCTGCTGACATTTTTCCATACCTTGATAAAGGGCTCCAGTCTGAAATGTTGGTTATGTATTTTTACCTTTGCCATATAAAGGACTGCTTGACCAGCTGAGTTTCTCCAGCTTTGTGTTTTTACTTTTACATATCTCAGAAGCTGGTGGATAGACTGTCTTTGCTGGGACTTGGTACCCCTCTCTGCCACTGGATCCTGGACTTTGTGATTGAAAGGCCACAATCTGTCTGCATTGACAGCAAAACCTCAAGCCATATCACACTGAGCATTGATGCACCTCAAGGTTGTGTATTCAGTCCGCTGTAGTTTACAATTGTACTGCCACATTCAGCTCCAACAGAATCATTAAGTTTGCAGATGACACAGTGGTAGTTGGCCTCATCAGCAACCATGGTGTCGACATACAGAGAGGAGATTGAAAGGTAGTACAGTGATGCAAGAACGACAACCTGAGCTTCAGTGTAGACAGGACAAAGGAGTTCATTGTGGCCTTCAGGAAGACATAGGACCACTTAACGCTATATCAGTGGCTCTGTAGAGAGAATGGGGAGCATCTTTATGCTTGGTGTCCATTTAAAGAATGACCTATTCTGGATCCACAACACCTCCTCATTTGTCAGGAAGTCACAGCAGTGCCTATACTTCCTATGGAGGTTGTGGAGGGCAAAGCTACCAGCCACCATTTGAACAACATTTCACAGGAGCACAATAGAGAGTGTCCTGGCTAGCTCCATCATAATGTGGTATGGTAGCTGCAAAGCATCAGATTGGAGGTCAGTGCAGAGGGTGATTAAAACTGCTGAGAAGATCACTGGAGTCTCTCTTCCCTCTATTCACAATATCTACAGGGAGTGGTGCTTAAAGAGGGCTCAGAGAATCATTGAGGACACTTACCATATAGCCTGCAGTATCTTTGAGACACTACCTTCAAGGAAGAGGTATAGGAACATAAAAACCTGGACTGCCAGGTTGGGAAATAGTTTCTTTCCACAGGTGATGAAACTGTTGAACAAACAATCCTAAAAACCAGTAGATTACTTTTATGTATGTTTTGGATTGCTGTGCTTTTCAGTTGTTAGTGTATTGCGTGGCTGAGTGTGCACAATGGTCCTGAAATATGCTGTTTCATTGGGTTGTACAATCAGATGACAATAAACTTGAACCTGCTGAATTTCTCCAGCACTCCAATCACAAGGTCTGCAGACTTTACTTCACTCAATTATATTTTTCCTACTAAACTTGGACTTGCCCACATTTCACTTCAAATACTTTGTCAAATGTTACACATTGTCATTTTATTGTTATGTTTTATTTGTTTTTCACATACTAGATGAATAAAAGCTTCTCTGATGTTCTGCCATGAAGTAATTTAATCTACTTCAAGTCAAGTCACCTTTATTTTTTGTTTATACCATAACTACTTAATGCAATGCTCAGTAAAGACAGGATGGTGTTTCTCCAGGACCATGGAGCAGAATTACATAAATAGGAATTAAATATTAAGTCATAATGCAATAAAAATCTATGATAAACTAGTACACACATGTTCTAGGAATTGAGGAGCCTGATCGCTTGGGGTGGGGGGGGCAGGGGGGGGGGAACTGTTGCACAATCTGGATGTGTGGGTCCGAATGCAACAGTACCTCCTTCCAGATGGCAGAAGGAAGAAAAGTTAACGAGGGGTGTGAGAAGTCCTTCACGATGTTATTTGCCTTCCGTGTGCATCATGTGTTGTAGATGTCCGTCATGATAGGAGGAAAGTCCCCAATAATCTTCTCCTCTGACTCTACTATTTTCTGCAGGATCTTAACAGTCAGAGGTTGTACAGTTTTCAAACCAGGTGGTGATACAATTGCTCAGTATGCTCTCAATGTATCCTCTGTAGAATGTAGTGAGGATGGAGGGTGGGAGATGAACTTTCCTCAGCCTTTGCAGCAAATAGAGACGCTGCTGGGTTTTCTTGGCTATGGAGCTGGTGTTGAGCCACCAGGTGAGATTCTCCACCAAGTGCACACCAAGAAACTTGGTACTCTTGACAACCTCAATGGTCGAGTTGTCAATGGTCAGCAGAGAGTGATTTTCGCCTCCTTCCCACCCGCCCCCCCCACCTCACTCCCGGGGCCTCGGGGCCTCCTGAAGTTGACAACCATCTCTTGTTTTATTAGCATTCAGATGCAGGTTGTTGGCTCTGCACCAGTCCATTAGCAGCTGTACCTCATCTCTGTATTGTTCTTCTCTGCCTACTTTCTCCTTAATATAGCCTCTGAATATTTTGTTCATTATCATCCATGAACATTTCTCATATTGTGTACACTATTGACATGATGTACTGTAGGTTTCAGATTCATGTTTGAATTTTATGAGCAAATTAATCTGAATTAATAATGTCATACAGTGCAGAACCATGGCAGTCTGAATTTTTTTTTCTTTTTAAATGTTGGAAAATACAACCCATTAAAATTAGCCCTGATACTGTCACTTAATGGTTCAATAATATTTTTTGTGGATTGAAACATTTTTTTTAAATCGAGTCTGGCCTATGCAATTCCTGTTCCACACCAAATTCATTCTTCATACCTCTGTTATTCAGGTTTATTAAACTGTTAAGGTAAACTTGAAGATCAAGTCAAGTTTTTTTGAATATTTTATTTTTCATTTTCCATAAATACATTCACACAATCTTTAAACATTTGTACACGTCACATATGTTAAATATCTACAAAATCCCCCCACCCCCCAGAAATACAAAAATATAATTTCACATACAGTCAGAGCACTCATTTTTCATAATTCTCTTACAGGGCTATCACATTGTTATATACATTGAAGGGTCAAATTTATAATTGGACCTCTACATAATCTAAATATAGTTGCTATATCTTAATGAATTGTCATTTATTCTTTAAGTTGAAAGTAATTTTCTCCATGGGTAACTCCGCGGCCCATCGATCAATAAGAAGAGGAAAGCTGAATTTCCAAGTGATTGCTATACACTTCTTGGTCACAACCAGAACTACTTTAACAAAATGAATCTGAAATTTAGTCATGTCCATAAAGTTGCCTAGAAGATACAGCTCTGAGTTGCATGGGAAAGTCACTCCTGTTACACTTGTTAGTGTTTCAGTGATATCATACCAGAATGGTCTTACCTTTGGCAGTATCTAAAAAGGTTCCAAATTCAATGCCACATCTGAAGCACATTTCAAATATTTCAGATTTTGATTTATGCAGTTTTTGTGGCATGAGATATAATTGATTTTTAAAAAAATTGTATTGAACTGGTCCATATCTCACATTGATTAGTGATGTAATTCTATTCCAAACACCAATCAGTCCCACACTCCTCTGGTACTATAACATCCAGGTCCAACTTCCACCTCTCTCTTTTAACCTTTGTAGGCCCAGCTTAGCACTTTCATCTTGGAGAACAAAATACATCCTAGTTATAAATTTAGGTGCATTTCCCAGCCTAAGCATCCCTTCCACTTCATTACTTGAAGATGGGACCATTGTGGAAGTATTTATTCGACAAATCATATTTCTGTTTTAGTTTTTCAAAGGACATAAGTAGCTCTTTCTCATGCCAAATATTTATTACCCAAATTCATGGGCAATAATTCTGGCACAGTAGTGCTTTTGGTAATACTCATGTCAAATTTTAATTATGTATTAAAATTAGGTTATCCATTTTTTTTAAATTAATTTAACATTCCATTTCTAAATAAAATCCTGCACTCTCTCTCTTTTCACTGTATATAATCCTATTTGGATCCTGAGGGAGAGCTTTCCTCTTCAAAAAAGGTTGAAAGGAACCTCCCCTGGACTGCTGAATAATATTTTTAAAAATCTGGCACTCATCACCCCCAATTTATATTCCCACATCATTTTCTCCATGGAGATCCGAGGTACTTTATTATTCCAAAGAAATTGTCTCTTATGACCATTGAGTATGTTTAAAAAAAATTCCAAGGCAACGACTGGAAGAGGTATGGCAGTCTCAGCATCACTTTCTTTTTCAACATTTAACTCTCCCAACTAAAGTAATAGGCTGTAGCTCTCTGCTGCGAAGAAATACACACACTTGCAGTCTGGGAGGTTAAGCTCTGACTTTATTGAGGCTGGAAATGCTCCTTTTATGCAGTTGGAGTTCCCGATGTTTGGTTGATTGGCTGACATCAGCCGCATTAATAACAAAAACGGGATTCCCGCCCATGGGAACATTCTTGCAAATGAATACTCTTCTTCCCCAGCCTGGTGTTGTTCTGTTAACTGTGCAGCCTGAGCAGCCCCATTTTAGGGCTGCTGGTCTTGTGCTGCCCCAGCTTCCAACCGTGTCAGTTCGCTATGCTAGGGGTTGTGTTAGTGAGTTATGCCGCTGTTTATTATCGCACATTATGCTGGCCTGAAATCTGCAGTTGCGGGCCGCCACAAGGCAAGTTTTTCCATCTTTGTAGATCGTCTTCTATCTTTCAAAGCAGAGGGAGATAATTAAGTCAATATAAATTTTATAAGTTATTATCTAATGTTATTCCTAAATATTTAATTCCTTCCAATTTCCATTTAAACCAACTTATCTTTTTTGGTATCTTTTATAATCAAAATTTATTGATGGCATAATTTTGCTTTTTTCCCAAAATAATTTTGTAACCAGAAACTCTTCCATATTTCTCTAGTGTGGTCTGTAGTCTGGCCAAAGACTCATCAGGGTCTGACAAATACAACAGCATATCGTCTGCAAACATAATGATTTTATGCTCTTCCTGGTCAACTTTGAATCCCTTTATGTCCAGATCCTTCCATATAACCTCTGCTAATGGTTCAATTGCCAAGCAAAGAGTCCTAGTGACAGTGGGCACCCCTGCCTCCTGGATCTACTCAAAGGAAACTTCAAGGACATCTGATCATTAGTAATAATTTTGGCTCATGATAAAGGGTTTTTATCCAGTTAATAAATATTCGGCTCATTCCAAACTTTTCTTATACTTTTAATATAAATGGCCACTCTAAATGATAACATAACATAACATAACAATTACAGCACGGAAACAGGCCATTAGGCCCTTCTAGTCCGCACCGAACCAAACACCCCTTTCTAATCCCACCTCCCTGCACAATGCCCATAACCCTCCATCTTCCTCTCATCCATATACCTGTCCAACCTTTTCTTAAATAATACAATTGACTCCGCCGCCACTATTTATCCCGGAAGATCATTCCACACAGCTACCACTCTCTGAGTAAAGAATTTCCCCCTCATGTTACCTCTAAACCTCTGCCCCTTAATTCTTAACTCATGTCCTCTTGTTTTAAACCTTCCTCCTCTTAACGGAAATAGTCTATCCACATCCATTCTGTCTATCCCTTTCATAATCTTAAATACTTCTATCAAATCCCCTCTCAACCTTCTACGCTCCAAAGAATAAAGACCCAATCTGTCCAATCTCTCCCCATACTCCAGATGCTTAAACCCAGGCAACATTCTGGTAAACCTTCTCTGCACTCTCTCCACTCTGTTTATATCCTTCCTATAATTAGGCGACCAGAACTGCACACAGAACTCCAAATTAGGCCGCACCAACGTCTTATACAATCTCAACATCACCTCCCAACTCCTATATTCCATGCAATGATTGATAAAGGCCAGCATACTAAAAGCCTTCTTCACCACCCTATTCACGTGAGTTTCTACCTTCAGGGAACGATGTACCGTCACCTCTAAATCTTTCTGCTCTTCTGTATTCCTCAATGCTCTCCCATTTACCACATATGTCCTATTCTGATTCTTCTTACCAAAATGAAGCACCTCACACTTATCAGCATTAAATTCCATCTGCCATTTTTCAGCCCACTTTTCTAAGCAGCCCAAATCCCTCTGCAATCCTTGAAAACCTTCTTCATTATCCACTATTCCACCTATCTTAGTATCGTCTGCATATTTACTAATCCAATTCACCACCCCATCATCTAGATCATTAATGTATATAACGAACAACAATGGGCCCAATACAGATCCTTGAGGCACACCACTGGTCACCGGCCTCCAACCTGACAGACAATTATCCACTACCACTCTCTGGCCTCTCCCTTTCAGCCAATGTTCAATCCATTTGACTATCTCAAAATTTATACCTAAAGACTGCACCTTCCTAACTAACCTTCCATGTGGTACCTTATCGAAGGCCTTACTGAAGTCCATATAGACAACATCCACTGCGCTACCCTCATCCACATTCCTAGTCACCTCTTCAAAAAATTCAATCAGATTGGTCAAACATGACCTTTCTCCCACAAATCCATGTTGAGTGCTCCTGATCAGACCCTGTCTATCCAGATGTTTATAAGTACTATCTCTAAGAATTTTCTCCATTAATTTACCTACCACAGACGTCAAACTTACAGGCCGATAGTTGCCAGGCTTCCTCCTTGAACCCTTTTTAAATAACGGAACCACATGCGCAATGCGCCAATCCTCCGGCACTATCCCCATATCTAATGACATTTGAAAAATTACCGCCAGAGCCTCTGCTATTTCCTCCTTCACTTCTCTCAATGTCCTGGGGAAGATCCCGTCTGGTCCCGGAGACTTATCCACCTTTATATTCTTCAAAAGCTTTAAAACTACACCTTTTGTAATCTCTATATTCCCCATATTTACCCAATTTGCTTTTTTTTATCCCACATCTCCCAATATCCTTCTCCTTAGTGAATACCGAAGAAAAGAAACTGTTCAATATCTCCCCCATTTCTCTAGGTTCCACACACAGTTTTCCACTCTGATTTTCTAAGGGACCAATTTTGTCTCTAGCTTTCCTCTTACCATTAACATATTTGTAGAACTCTTTTGGATTAGTTTTCACCCTGCTTGCCATAGTTTTCTCGTACCTTCTTTTAGCTTTCCTAATTCCTCTCTTAAGATTCCTCTTACATTCAATGTATCTTTCAAACATCTCCTTAACTCCATGCTTCTTATATCTAATGTACGCCTCCCTTTTTCTTCGAACCAAGTTTCCAATATTCCTTGAAAACCACGGCTCTCTCAAACCTTTTGCCCCTCCTTTTAACCTAACAGGAACATAAAGCTTTTGCACTCTCAAAATCTGATCTTTAAAAGACTTCCATCTCTCTACTACATCCTGCCCATAAAACAAATTGTCCCAATGCACACCCTGCAAGTCCTTTCGCATCTCCTCAAATCTAGCTTTTCCCCAATCAAAAACCTCAATCCTTGGCCCTATTTCTCTCTTTCCATAATGACATTGAAGCTGATGGCATTATGATCACTGGACCCGAAGTGCTCGCCAACACTAACCTCCGTCACTTGACTCATCCCATTTGCCAACAGTATATCTAACACTGCTCCTTCTCTGGTCGGCACCTCTACATATTGTTGTAAAAAACTATCTTGCACACATTTCACAAACTCTAACCCATCCAGTCCTTTCACAGAATGTGTTTCCCAATCTATATGTGGAAAATTAAAATCTCCCATAATTACAACCCTGTGCTTATCACAAATATCTACTATCTCCCTACAGATTTGCTCCTCTAGGTCTCGGTCCCCTCCGGGTGGTCTATAATACACCCCTACAAGTGTAACCTCTCCTTTCCTACTCCTCAGTTCCACCCAAATAGCCTCCGTGGATGTGCTCTCTAATCTATCCTTCCTAGGCACCGCTGTAATATTTTCCCTGACAAGCAATGCAACCCCAGCTCCTCTTGCCCCTCCGACTCTATCACACCTAAAACAACGAAACCCAGGGATATTCAGTTGCCAATCACATCCCTCCTACAACCATGTCTCACTAATCGCTACCACATCATACTTCCAAGTATCAATCCACACCTTTAGCTCATCCACCTTTTTTACAATACTCCTGGCATTAAAATATATGAATTTCAGAGATTTCCCAATTTTTAATCCCTGTTTTCCCTCATCTTTAATTAAACAACATTATTTACTTTTCCTGCCAATTGCCCTTCATCTTCTTCCAGAGCATTTCCCTTCTCTATCACCTGCCCATCCATATTCAAATACTTACTACAAACTTTCTTTGTTTGCATTCTAACCTTCTCCTTACTGCTCTGTACTATTTTGTTCCCTCCCCCCAACCATTCTAGTTTAAAGGATCCTGAGTAGCCCTAGGAAATACCTCTGCCAGGATTCTGGTCCCCCTGGGATTTAAGTGTAACCCGTCCTTACTGTACAGGTCACATCTTCCACAAAAAAGGTCCCAGTTATCCAGAAACTTAAAACCCTGCCCCTTACTCCACCCCTTCAGCCACGTGTTAATCCTCCACCTCATTCTATTTCTATTCACACTGTCACGTGGCACAGGGAGTAATCCAGAGATTACCCCCTTTGCGGTCCTTCTTTTTAACTCCCTACCTAACTGCCTGTACTCACTTTTTAGGACCTCTTCTCTAATTCTCCCTATGTCATTGGTACCTACATGTACCACGACCTCTGGCTCCTGTCCCTCTCACTTTAGGATATCTGGGACACGAGCAGCAACATCCCGGACCCTGGCACCAGGGAAGCAAACCACCATCCGGTTCTCCTTGCTGCGTCCGCAGAATCCCCTATCCGTCCTCTTAACTATGGAGTCTCCTACCACAATTGCCCTCCTCTTTCTTTCCCTCCCTTTCTGAGCTACAGGGGCCAACCTTGTGCCGGAGGCACAGCCACTGTCACTCCCCCCAACCTTGATGTCCCCCTCAACAGTGCTCAAAGAGGCGTACTTATTGCTGAGGGTTACATTCACAGGGCTCGTCTCTGGCTCATCTCTGGCACCTTGCGTTCTGGCACCTTACGTTCTTTTGTCCCTCTCCTAACAGTTACCCACCTTTCATCCTCCACATGTAGGTGGAGCCGTTGTGTCTGACGACATGGTATGGCTCTTCATAAGGCTGTTGAAGAGGTGGCTGGTGGGCCCCTTGTCAGATGAAAATGACTGTCTTCAGAGTTTTTTTGGGACAAAGGTGCTGGCTTGCCTATGAGCTCTGGACTTAACTGGGGCTTGTGAGCACAGGCACTCGCGCAGTCGACACAATATTGTCACTGGGAGCTCCCCAAGTTCTCGGAAGCTGCCACAAATTTGCCCGGGATGACTCGGGACGCACCATAGACCAACTCGGCAGAGTACCTCGAGATCCTCCTTCGGGGCGGTGGAGATGCCTAGCAGAACCCACGGGAGTTCATATACCCAGTTTGGTCTGGTGAGTCGGGCCATCAGAGCGGTCTTCGAGTGCCTGTGGAATCTCTCTACCAGCTTGTTGGCATGCAGGTGGTATGCTGGGGTATGTTGGAGTTCAGTCCCCAGGGCATTTGCTAAGATGGTCCACAGGCTGGAAGTGATTTGAGCCCTCCACTAGATGTTAATTGTTCGGGGACCCTGAAACATGTCACCCAGGTGTTTAGTAATCCCGTGTACATGTTTCCATCGAGATTTCTGGTAGTGGCACCGCCTCTAACCATCTAGAGATATGGTTGACTATGGTCAATAGATAACGTGCACCTCTGAATACAGGTAGGGGCCCTATGATGACTATATGCATGTGACTGAAACACCGGCATGCTGGTTCAAAAGGCTGTGGAGGGGCTTTAATGTGGGGCTGGACCTTGAATGCCTGGCACTGAATACATTTTTTGACCCACCGAGTGACCTTTTTACAGAGGCTGTGCCAGACATACCTGTTGGCCACCATTCTAACTGTAGTCCTGAGAGCGGGGTGAGCCAAATTATGGACCGAATTGAAAACTCGCCTCCTCCATGCAACCGGAATGACAGGGCACGGTTTACCAGTCGAAGTGTTGCAGAGCAGTGTGCGGTTACCTGGGGCAATCTGGATGTCCTCCAGTTGCAGGCTAGTAAGTGCTGTCCAGTACACGTCAGGGTCTGCTTGCTGCGCATCTGCCCGGCCCACACAGTCGATAACCAGGATGGGGTCGTGCACTGCTAGGATAGCCGGATGGGATAGGATGTTGGCTACCACATTGGACTTTACTGAATGTCTTTACTGGGCCCTGCCATGAGGGGAAATAGAGGACTCACTATGTGGCCCATTGCAGGTATGAAGTGATGATTAAAAATTGACCATACCTGCAAACTCTTGCAGTCCCTTCACAGTCATTGGACTAGGGAAGGAATGAATAGTGTCCACTTTGGTAGGTAATGGCCTGGCCTCATGTTGGTCAATGCAATGGTCCAGGAATTCAATTGTCTCTCGGCCAAACTGGCACTTGGCCGGATTGATGGTTAAACCAAATTCACTTAGCCTGGAGAAGAATAGTATTAAGTGAGTGGTGTGCTTGGTGCCGATGTGGCTGGCTATTAAAATCTCATCGAAGTAGACAAAGGCAAAGTGCAGATCCCGGCCCACTATGCCCATCAACCTTTGGAAAGTTTTTCAGCCCAAATGGCATTCAGACGAGTTCAAACAATCCAAAGGGGGTTATGATGGGAGTTTTGGGAATGACATCGGGGTGAACTGGGATCTGATGATAACCCCTAATGAGATCCACCTTAGAGAATATCTGTGGCCCTTGCAGAATAATGATGAAGTCTTGGATATGGAGCATGAGATATCTGTCAGGTGTGTTGGCCTCATTAAGGTGGTGGTAGTCTCCGCACTGCCTCCAACCTCCAGCTGCCTTAGGTACCATATAGAAGGGGAGCCCCATGGGCTATTGGAGCACTGCACAAAGCAGAGTTGCTCCATCTTTCAAAACTTTTCTCTAGCCAAGTTGAATTTCTTGGGGTGAAGAAGCCATGTCCTGGCGTGGAGAGGAGGGGTTTCTGTAATAATTTGATGTCTCACCCCTGTGTTTGGGTTCTGCCAAGTTGAAATGGGGTGTAGTGATGGAGGGGAATTCCACTAAGACTCGAGTGAATTCGTTGTCTAGTACTCACCGAGTGTAGATGTGGAATTAGTAAGTTTGGTGCCCATGAGCGAGAATGTCTGAAATGTCCGGGCGTGCACCATCTGACGCTGCTTAATGTTCACCAGTAGCAAGTTGGCTCTCAGAAAATTGGCACCCAGTGATGGTTGTTGTACGGCTGCCACCATAAACCTCCAGGTGAATTGTCTGTCCCCAAAGCGGAGGGGAATTGAAGGGGTGCCAAATGTCCAAATGTTGGAGCTGTTTGCTGCTCGAAGTTCTCGGCCCACCTTGCTGCTGTGGGCTTCTAGGGTGGATGGTGGACGGATGCTTTACTGTGTCCCGATGTCGCCCAAAAATGTTGGCCCAACAGGGAGTCTTGGATATGAAAAAAGCTATGCAGTTGGCCGATCATCACAGCCATCAACGACAGCTGGCCTTGGAGTTTCCCTGAAACGTGCAGGGGGAATGACATCCATCATCAACAGTGGGGTACCAAATGATGGAAACAGTACTTCTCACTGGTGGGGTGCATCAGTTGGATGGACGATTGGTTGACGGGCTTCCTGGTCGGGCATTGCTGATGAGGTACCATCACTTGTTCAAGCGAAACGCAGCTGTCCCTCTTTGCCACCCATAGCTTGTCAGCTCGGGCAGCCACCCTCCTGGGGTCATTGAAGTCTTCCTCCTTGATGAGCAGCCAGATGTCTTCAGGCAGCTGCTCCAGAAAGATCTGCTGGAACAGTGCGCAAGAGGTGTGGCCATCATTCAGAGTGAGTATGTCGCTCATGAGGGCTGAATGGGCCCTGTCCTCCAAACTGTTGATGTGCAGCAGTTGGTCTGTGTGGTCGCACTTTGAGAGCCTGAAAGTGCAGCTTAATAGCTTCTTGATGGCCACATACCTTCCTTGCTCCAGGGGCTGCTGGAGGAAGTTGATGATGTGGGCTGCAGTATCTTGATCGAAGGCGCTGACCACATGGTAGTAGCACAAGTTGTCTGCGGAGATCCAGCGAATGTTCAACTACGCCTCGGCCTGCTGGAACCACACCCATGAATGCCTTGTCTAGAAGCCCTGCAGCTTCAAGGTTACACGTTGATTGTAGGCTGTTCCTCCATCATTGGGTCCAAAGTGATGTTTGGACTGGTTGGGGTCACCACTGGAGCAGGGTCGGTACGGTTATAGTTTGGTTTATAGCACAAAGTAGAAAGAAAACTTGCACACCAAGAGAGTGTAATCGACACTGACTTTATTTGCCTGCAGCTCTGCCTCTTAGAGGCAGCTGGCTGCATTACCACTGAGGCATGGCTTAAGTGAGGCCAGCTGCAGATTGGTTGTCACATGCTCAGGCCTGGATTGAACCCCCTGAGATCCACTGGCTGTGATTGGCCAATTTAACTTCTATTCCCGCAGTCTATGGGAGCGGGCGTCTCATCCCACGTGCTGTCTGTCTGATCGTTGTGTTTGATGACTGTTTGCTGTTTCGGCCCGTGGAGTGGGCCATGGGCTGCCACGATATGTTGATATATCAGGCTCTGTTTGGTTTCCATTAATCATCCTTTATGTTTCTTCCACCTTTAATTGCCATGACAGAACTTTGTGCTCTATCTCCCAATTCATAATATTTCCTTTTTTGATTTTAAAATAGTTCTTTCTATTTCATATGTTTGTAATGCATTATATTTCATTATTTTATTTTCCAAGATCTAGCCTTTATCTTTCAAATCCGATCTCTGGTACTTTTTTTTCCAGCTTTGTTATTTCTTTCCCCAGACCATTAACCTCTTCCATGTTTTTTTTAGTATATGAAATTATCTGTCCCCTTAAATAAGCCTTTGAGTATGTCCCATATTAAAAAAAAACATATCATTAGTAGAGGGGCAACTCATTTCACAAAACAATTCTATTTGTCCCCTAATAAAATTACAGAAATCTGTCCTCAACAGCGTAGAATTAAGACGTCATCTATAAACACTCTCGTTTGTCTGACGTAATTATCATTTGGGTCAGCAGTGCATGATAAGATAGCCTGGAAGGTAGAATCAGGGCCAAGTTGCTGACTCTTTCGCTTAGCCTGCTGAGGAATGCTGCAAAGTCGTCCTGTTGTCCACCTGGGGATGGTACAAATTCTCCGTGACCACCAGTGAAGCTCTGTAGATGAGTTCGGCTGAAGAGGTTTTCGTTGGGTGTTGTGTGGATGCCCAACAGCACCCGTGGTAGGTCGTCTACCCATTTGGGTCCTTGGAGTCTGGTAATGAGAGTGGATTTGAGGTGCCTGTGGAAGCGCTGTGCCAACCCATTGGACTGTGGTAAGCTGTTGTGCGATGCAGCTGTGCATCCCACAGGCTGGCGAGGTTGGACCACAGACTGGAGGTGAACTAGACCCCTCTGTCAGATGTGATGTGGGATGGTAACCCGAACCGTGCCACCCAGGATGAGATGAGTGCCCTGGCACACGAGGTTGTGGATGTGTCTGCCAGTGGGTCTGCTTCTGGCCACCTGGTGAAGCAGTTGACCATCGTGAACAGATAGCGGAAACCCTGGGAAGGGTCCTACTATGTGGTCGAACCTTCATTCTGCGAGGCCGAAGTGCTGAGATGAGGTCTTGGTGTGCTGCTGTACCTTGGTTGTTCAGCACTGTGTGCACGCCTTCGCACACCTGTTTCCGCAATCCATGCCACATGTATTTGCTGGCTACCAGCCAGACCGTGGTCCTGATGGATGGGTGAGCCAGTCCGTGGATGGAGTCGAAAACCTGCCATCTTGAAGCCTCTGGGACAGTGGGTCTGACCTGACCAGTGGCCACGTCGCACAAGAGGGTGGTATTACCTGTGCCGACTGGGATATACTGGAGTTGCAGTCCTGATATGGCAGTCCTTCATTGGGCCATCTCCTTGTCTTTCTGCTGCGCCTCCGCCAGTGCCACGAAGTTCACTCTCCTTGATAGCGCGTGGATACTTTGCCTGGACAGTGTGTCGGGCACCACGTTTTCCTTGTCGGAGATGTGCCTTCCATCTGTGGTGTACTCCGAGAAGCAAGACAGGTGTAATTGCTGGGGGCTGACTAGGGGTCTGAGATTTTGGCCAAAGCGAAAGTCAAAGGCTTGTGATCTGTGAAAGCAGTGAAGGATCTGCTCTCTTGGAAGTACCTGAAGTGGTGGTTGGCTGTTGGAACATCTGATCTGGGATGTACCAGGAAAACTGGATCCTCCAGGGCTTCCTTGGCCTTCATGATGTCTTCTGCTGATTCCTCGTCCCAGATGATGTCCTTCGGCTTGCCTGCCATCTGGGTGAAGAAGGGCTGCATGATCTGGGCAGCTGAGGGGATGAAACTGTGATAGAAATTGATCATCCCCATGAATTCCTGTAGTCCCTTAGTCGTGTTGAGGTTTGGGGAACTTCCGGATGGCCTCCACTTTACTGGGTAGTGGTGTGGCTTCTTCCCTGGTTATCCTGTGGCCCAGGAAGTCGATAGCTGGGTTGATCGTCAGGCCGAACTCGCTCAGTCGGGTGTAGAGGTTGTAGTGGTGCGCCATTTGCTTCTTGTCGGTTCCTGGTTACCACCAGGATGTCGTCCAGGTACCGTAAGGTGCCATCCAGGTCATGGCCCACTGAGTCCATGAGATGCTGGAAAATCTGTGTGGTGTTCTTCAGTCCGAACGGCATTCGGAGGAATTCGAAAAGGCCGAACAGGGTGATGATGGTGGTCTTGGGGAATATCATTGGGGTGTACCAGGCTCTGATGATATCCACGCACGAGGTCCACCTTGAAGAAGAGCCTTGCCCCAGATTAACCGTGAAGTCCTGGATGTGCAGCATTGGGTACCGATCTAGTGTTGTGGCCTCATTGAGCCGGCGGTAGTCTCCGCATGGTGTTCAGCCCCCAGTTGCTTTGGGAGAAGCCCATGGGTTGGACTGCTGTTTGATGCTGAGCTCCTCCAGCTTCCTGAATTCCTCCTTCACCAGCTGGAGCTTTTCCAGAGGAAGGCATCTTACCCTTGCATCGAGCGGTATGCCTTGGGTCAGGATGTGGTGCTGTACTCCATGTCAGGGCATCACTGTAGTGAATTGGGGGGTGAGCACTGCAGGGTACTAGGCCAGGACCCTGGCGTACTCATCCGATCTCTGGACTGTGTGCAGGTGGAGTGCTGGGACCCTAGCATCTTTGAGGGGGAAGGTTTGAAAAGTCTTGATGTGGACCATTCTCCTTCCATTGATGTGGGCACGCAGGAAGTCTGCCCTGAGGAGCAACTGTTCCATTGCAGCCAGCGTGAACACCCACTAGAAGAGGCTGCCTCCCAACTGCAGTTGGGCCTTGTGGGTACCTTAGGTCTAAATCGTGCTGTTGTTGGCAGCCCTCAGCATCGGGCCCGACTGCCTATTCCTGGTGTCCTGTCCCTGAGGAAGCATCGTCTGGACTGATGGTCCCAAACATACGGGAGGCTGTCTTGGTGGCCAGCCGTTATGGCCATTAACAATGGCTGGCCCCGGTGTTTCTCTGAAATGTGCATGGTGGCTCTGGCACCCCATCTCTTGTGGTAGAAACACCACTGGTCGTCTCGATCACCTTCTCTGGGGTGCTGCTGTTCTCTTGGCAGCTCTGCATGGGTCTGGCTGTGGGCTTTAGTGGTGAGGCCCGCTGATGCAGAGCACTCTCTTTTTCCACAGAACGTCCACTCATGCTGCGACTTTCCTGGGGTCACTGAAATCTGTGTCAGCCAGGAGCAGTTGGATGTTCTTGGGTAGTTGCTCCAGGAATGCTTGCTCAAACATGGTGCAGGTCTTGTGTTTGCCCAGGATGCCCAGCATCTCATTCATGAGGGCTGACAGGGGCTTGTGTCCTAGCCCATCCAAATGGAGCAGACGTGCTCCTCTCTCCTGCCATGAGAGTCTGAAGGTCTCGATCAGCAAGTCCTTGAAGACGGTGTACCTGCCTTTGATGGGGGCTCCTGAATGAAGTTGGCCACCCAGACTGCTGTGTCCTGGTCCAGGGTGCCCACCACATGGTAGTACCGGATGGATTCTGCTGTGATCTGCCAGATCTAGAACTGAGCCTCAGCCTATTCAAACCACATGCATGGTCGATCGCAGCTTGAGAGCGACCCTGTTGACTGCTGTCTGTTCACTGGGTTTAGATGCTGTTTAATTCGTCGGGGTCACCAATTGTAGTCCTGTGTACATCTCTGTCCCTTAAGGAAAAAAAAATAGAAAAACAATTAAAAAAGGAAAATATCATTAATAACAAACAGAAAAGATATTGCTTAAAAATTATATTTAAAACAAAAACCCCAAAAAGTGCTGAATTAAAATATAACAGCACTATTTCCACTCCACCATACAGGTCATGGCTCCTGCTACGATATGGCACATAATGGTTAGTGCAAGCAAGGAAGAACATTCAACACCCCCACCAAGGAAAAAAATAATTAATTACACATTAGGAAATAATAAATCACCTGCTGCTTCAAGGTCCACATTAACTTGATTATCATCATTTAAAGATGTTTCCATCTGGGTTTCCAGCTTCAATTGAGACTCTTTTTGACAGCTTACCATCTGCTTTGGCACAGCTTTCTTGGTGTAATTTGGATCCTCAGCACCTCTCTTTGAACCTTGTTGAGGACTTAAACTCAACAATTCTTGCTGTTCTTCCTTAATAGTAGGAAGTGATTCTGCAAATCTTCATGGTTCTTCACCCATAAAAAAACTTGGGTCGTTCATTCATCAAAAACACCTTCACCGTAGCTGGATATCTAAAGGTAAATTTATTAGCCTTTCTTCCAAAGAATCGCCTTCACTGGATTGAATTGTTTTCTTCTGTCCACCACTGCTTTACTTAAATCTGCATAAAAGAACATTTTATTTCCATCAATAACCATAGATTCCATGTTCTGCCTTGCTTTCTAGACCACCAATCTTAAAATTTTCTCATTATCTTGATGTCGGAGATATTTAATCACTAGCTCTAGGTGGTTGATTTGGCGGTGGCCTCCTCCGTAAAGTTCTTTGTGCCTTTTCCAATTCAATTTGGAAATTTTCTTCTCCCAAGATTCCAGGAATCAATTTTTGGAAAAGAATTCCACAGAGTCACCACTTCCTTCAAAATCTTCTTTAAGTCCAACAATCTTAACATTATTCTGTCTACTTTGATTTTCCAACATATCCATAATTTCTTTTCTTTGTTTTTCCCAGAGTGTATCTGAATTTTCAACCATTTCAATTCTATCCATTTAGACAGCCATATAATTTTTAACTCTCTGCAGATCCAAAACAACTCTTTGGACTGTTGCGTTAACTTTCACTTCTGAAGCATACTTCAACATTTCAGTTTTAACCTCCTTCATATCAGATCTAACTTCTTTAATATCAGGCTTTATAACTTGATATTGACCCATTATTAGTAAGTAAACATCTTTCATATTTGGTTCATTTTTCCCCCAAGACCTGAAGCCCCCAGTATTTCCTCTCCATCTTTTTGAGCATCTTTATCTGATTCTTATTGATCCCCTTCTCTTGATCATCAGCTGTCATAACTGTAGGTACTCCTGACAGTTCTGGCATATCTGGTTTATCTGCCTGTAGTTCCTTCACTCCACCAGCAATACTGGGAATGGCGCTATGGATCAACCATTCCAAAGCATATTCTTTCTCTTCAAGCAAGCATGGAGGTAAATCTTTGCACATGTGCATAAGGTTAGTATATTCTTCTGGCTCCATCTTCCCTGGTATCCATGGGAGGTGGCTTTAGCTGAAAGTAAGCCGTCATCATGTGAGTTAGTCATGGAGGCTTCAGAACTTGAGGCCCAGGCTCCAACTGTAAGGTAGGCTGCTCTTCCTCATTTTTTTTTAGTATCTTTACCTACGATTTTCTTCTCTCTTGCTGCTTTCTTTCCTCTAGCTGCCATATCTAACAGCTTCTAGGTAGATTCTGGAGAATTTTAATATATTTCAAATTTGAAATCAATTTTTAATTCGGACTTTATATTTTAATCCCCCGGAAGAGTTGTAAGTCCATCTCCTCCCCCACGCCACTACGCTCTTCCAGCTCCCTTAAATCGGGGTATCCACCCTGCTACTATTTTACGAAGTATTCACCCTCTCCTGAGCTCTCCTTATCCATTTCAATACTACTTTAATCAATTAAAGACTCTTTGGCTTGGCTTCGTGGACGAAGATTTATGGAGGGGGTAAATGTCCACGTCAGCTGCAGGCTCGTTTGTGGCTGACAAGTCCGATGCAGGACAGGCAGACATGGTTGCAGGGGAAAATTGGTTGGTTGGGGTTGGGTGTTGGGTTTTTCCTCCTTTGCCTTTTGTCAGTGAGGTGGGCTCTGCGGTCTTCTTCAAAGGAGGTTACTGCCCGCCGAACTGTGAGGCGCCAAGATGCACGGTTTGAGGCAATATCAGCCCACTGGCGGTGGTCAATGTGGCAGGCACCAAGAGATTTCTTTAGGCAATCCTTGTACCTTTTCTTTGGTGCACCTCTGTCACGGGGGCCAGTGGAGAGCTCGCCATATAACACGATCTTGGGAAGGCGATGGTCCTCCATTCTGGAGACGTGACCCACCCAGCGCAGCTGGATCTTCAGCAGCGTGTACTCGATGCTGTCGACCTCTGCCATCTCAAGTACTTCGACGTTAGGGATGAAACCGCTCCAATGAATGTTGATGATGGAGCGGAGACAACGCTGGTGGAAGCGTTCTAGGAGCCGTAGGTGATGCCGGTAGAGGACCCATGATTCGGAGCCGAACAGGAGTGTGGGTATGACAACGGCTCTGTATACACTTATCTTTGTGAGGTTTTTCAGTTGGTTGTTTTTCCAGACTCTTTTGTGTAGTCTTCCAAAGGCGCTATTTGCCTTGGAGAGTCTGTTGTCTATCTCGTTGTCGATCCTTGCATCTGATGAAATGGTGCAGCCGAGATAGGTAAACTGGTTGACCGTTTTGAGTTTTGTGTGCCCGATGGAGATGTGGGGGGGGGCTGATGGAGGCCCTCAGTTTTCTTCAGGGTGACTTCCGGGCCAAACATTTTGGCAGTTTCCGCAAAACAGGACGTCAAGCGCTGAAGAGCTGGCTCTGAATGGGCAACTAAAGCGGCATCGTCTGCAAAGAGTAGTTCACGGACAAGTTTCTCTTGTGTCTTGGTGTGAGCTTGGAGGCGCCTCAGATTGAAGAGACTGCCATCCGTGCGGTACCGGATGTAAACAGCGTCTTCATTGTTGAGGTCTTTCATGGCTTGGTTCAGCATCATGCTGAAGAAGATTGAAAAGAGGGTTGGTGTGAGAACACAGCCTTGCTTCACGCCATTGTTAATGGAGAAGGGTTCAGAGAGCTCATTGCTGTATCTGACCTGACCTTGTTGGTTTTCGTGCATTTGGATAACCATGTTGAGGAACTTTGGGGGGCATCCGATGCGCTCTAGTATTTGCCAAAGCCTTTTCCTGCTATTCAAAATATAACTCTCTTTTTACTTTTATCCAGATCTGTACGTTCACATTTCACTTTGTATTTTTCTTATTTCTTTCTGGAATCCATTCTGAGGTCCCTTTTATAGTTGTTGTATATATCTTTCTACCTCCTTTGGAGATTTACAGAATTTTCGAGGTCCCTCTGACACATCGATCCTCAACATCGCTGGGTATATCATCGAGTACTTTATGTTCCGTGTTCGCATTTGACACTTGACACCATCAAATTCCTTTCTTTGCTTAAGCAAGTTCGCACCTTCCAACTCAATTGGGCCATTATTTTCCCTGGCACATTCGAATGCAGCTCTTAGAATTGCCTCCTGATCCTGATAATTTAAAAATCTTACCAGGACTGGTTGTGGTCTTTGATCATCTGGTCTTCTGGGGTTGAGGGTCCAATAAACAAGTTTCTTTGAATCTTCCTGTTCCTAACACTCGCGGAATCCTTTCCTCAAAGAAATCCACTTCTTTTAACCCGATGATATGGACATAATTCCTTCTACTGAAATTCTCCATATGATCAATTTTATCCAGCAACAGTTGTTTGTCCATTTTCCATGTATTTTCTTCCAGGGCTTTAAGTTTTTCCTGAGCCATTATCAGATAATTTTCGACTTGGTCCACCCAAGTCATCAGGTTTTCAAGTGCCGTTGCCATCACCAATATTTAGCATATTTTCTTCTTTAGAAAATCGTCCATTCAATGTCTCCATTGTTTCCAGTAAATTTTGCAGATAGGGTGTTGAACCCCCCTACCCCCACATCTATTTGAGTCTGCTTTGACATCATGATGGCACCTCCTTTACCATTCCCTTGTGGACTTTCGACAATCTCAGCGATTATATATTAAAAAAAAAAAATCTTCTTCAGGCCTAATTTTTGGGTCTTATTTTTCGTAGCTGTCATTTTCTATGTTTAGCATGTAAAATCTTTAGTTTGATAACTTTGAATCGTCTTTTTAATCACTCTTCATGGAGAACTCTTCTAACCATTGTCTTGACTAGATCCTTCGCATGGCTACGCCCCTCAAATCACGTTTATTGTCAACTGATTGCACAAGCACAACCTGACAAAATAACCTTCTCTGGTTCTTGGTGCAAAACATGCAGACAAACACAACACGCGTACAAACAGTAAATATGCAGAACAAGTATTTCATCTATACATATAAATTGTTTCATGAATATGATAGTCTCGGGTGGTTAGTGTAAGCAGTTCCTTTGGACGTTCTGCATTCTCACTGCCTGTGGGAAGAAGCTGTTCCTCAGTCTGGTGGTGCTGGCTTTGATACTTCTGTATTTCTTCCCCTACGGGTACAGCTGAAAGATACTGTGTGCAGGGTGGAAGGGGTCCTCAATTATTTTGCACAGAGAATGATCCTGGTCGATCACATCAATTGGAGGTTTAGGGAGCAGGGGGAGTCTCCAGTGATCCTCTCTGCCACTGTTAAGGTTCTGTGGATTAATCTCTGATCCATTTCTCTACCACATTGTGAAGCAGCGGCAAAAACGCTGAAGTTGATTTAATGGATTGAAATGAGATTGGGGCCTTAACTATAATTCATGACTCATTATGTCAGGGATTCATGTACAAGATCCATCAGCATTTTCTTGGCATTTACAGATGGATAATTTAAAAATGCCAGTCTTGCTGGTCACACCTGCATCTTTACTATCTGGTTCCTATTTGCCTTGTTGCTGGGCCATTTTTATCTGTTGACTATCTTTCAGCTTAACTTGGGACATTAATACCTCAGATGAAGATTCTTCAAAAGGCTTGAAACTAGAAGGTAATTGAGCTCCTTAAAGGGACTGAACAAAACAATAGGTTAGAAGAAAAGTAAATTTCAGAACTAAACAAATTTTTAAGCTGACTGCCAGCATATTAATAGACTGGGATAAAAAGTCAAAGTTTGAAGGAACTAAGAACTGGTGCATGATGCAGAAAGCTGCTATACTGAGGAAATAAATAAATCGAAAGATATGAACCTTGCTTTGTCCCTTGCTTTGTCCATTACTTTCCCACCTAGTGGAGGAACTTGATGTAGCAAATACTTCTGAAGCTTTTATTGTTGTATTACGAGAAAGTGCTGGTAAAATGCAACAGTTGAGCAGCATCCAAAAAGCTGCATTCTGACAAAGATCAATAGCTGAAACATGAACATGCCTTCCCTCCTTCCAGATGCTAATGGTTCTCTTATGAATCCCTGCATCCAAGAAGATGAAGACTAGTTGAGGTCTAATGTTAGTCTTCAGAACAGAAAAACTGGAATGGATAGGAGAAAATTAAGGTAATATTTCTGGAGCTAGTTAAATTTTGTTGGAGCAATGTAGAAAAATTGAAGAAACCATTTGAGAGAGAAGTTGAGTCTACAAGTCACATGCCTTGTTTCTCACCAGAAGATTCTATGTCTTGCTGCACTCAAGAAAATGAATGAGATTTTATTGTTACATACACAAATACAATGTACAGATGCACCAAAGTTCTTTCTGCAAACACAGAGGTATGTAAGCCACGCAGCCACAATGGGGGATATTATTGACAACTGAAGCAGCTATATTTACTTCGAAGGCTTGAAATTGGGAGTAAGATGTAGGTAATATATTAAATTGAATTTTAGCATATTAGAACAGAAGTCTTGAATCAGACAAAGTGAATTACAGAGATGCTGGAAGCTGATTAATACTTAAAGCTAAGTGATAGATGTTTCTCAAATCTGTTAATTTGCCCTACTTAAAATAAATTAATGAAAATTTCTCTTCATTGCTTATTTTTACTTATGTCATTTTTTCTGTTAACATTTTTAGATGTGACAAAGCTTCAATTCTTTTATGAATTGGTCTCATGGAAAGGATTTGTGGTTAATATCCATAAATTGAATATTTTGATTTAAATATATATATATATATTTTAAGGTTATCAACAAAACTGTTACAATTTTCTTTTTTTTCATTTTCAGTATACAAGAGCAATGTGGTCAATCAAAATATTTTGCATAATGTAGGATTAAATTTTCCTATCAGTGCTGTTACCCAGCTTCGTTTATGTTCATCCAATGGCAAAAAGGATAGTACCAGTGAGAAGAGTCCCAGCAGTACTTCAACAGAATCCAGAACTCGCCAAGATCTCAAAAGAGCTGGTAATATTTATACTACTTCTGTTTGATATCACAATTTTTGTCATAGAAGGCAAGCTTACCATTGTCATTTATCTCTTTTCAGTTACTTGTAATCGATCATTGTTTTTTATGTATTGGGTATGCTATTTTCTGTCTTTGAATTTAGTTTATGATGTTGAAAGCTATTTGAAACTGGCAGCCTGATTTGCAGCTTCTTTTCCTATATGAGTGGATAGACTGTCCCACACGTTCACTACCTTCTATATTAATTGACTTGTCTATGTATTTTTATCTTGCAAGTTTCAGTGTGTATTCTTGATCTGTGTATTTGTGACATTCTAACATATTGACAAAGTACCTTTTGTTAACTACTGGCATGGTTTAAAAATAACTGAAAACTCTTCAGCCTTTTTAAATGAGGTCTTGGGTGTAAATAGAGTAATTACTGTGATTTACCTAAACCACCATGTTAAACTAAATATGAGATGTCATCTGCACCAAATAATGTTGGAGGCAGGGAAATTTGCATCCAGCCTGCAAAATCTTAGTAGGCAGCTTTATTCAAGATCAAAATAATTACAATACCTTTGGTGCTGATGGGGCAATCTGGCCTATTTTTAACGATTCTTGTAGTAATATAATGTAGCTTGCAAAGCATCTCCAGCTGCTGAACAAGAAGCATTGATTAAAATGTTGTGGTAATGAGTTTTTAGTTAGAGGGGGAAAATGGCAAAATTGGGATAATTATCATTTGTACAGGGTTAGGAATTATTTTGTGAAATTTGTGCAAGATTGTGGTTACTGAAACCAAGTCAAAGTTCAGATTTATTGTCAGAGTACATACATGACATCATATACAGCCCTACGGTTCTTCTGTTCTGCAGCCCAGGCAAAATTTCTACTTATCAGTAGTGCAAAAAAAACTTTACTCAACAAAGGAAAAAATGTAAACAAAGAAAATGCAAAGTGTGTAATATAAAATAATCAATGATAAATTATGTGCAAAAGTCCTTAAATGAGTCTGAGTTTGTAGCTTAGGAGTCTGATGGAGGAGGGGTAGCAGCTGTTCCTGAACCTGTTGTACTAGTCTGGTTCTTAGTGAGAACAGCATGTCCTTGATGGTGTGGATCCTTGTTGATTGCTACTACTTTCTGATGGCAGTGTCTGATGTGGATTTTCTCTATGGTGGGAAGAGTTTGCCTGTGATGTGCTGGGCTGTGTCCGCTCAAGAGTGATTGGTGCCATCATGCCAAGCCAGGATGTAGCCAGTCAGCACACTTTCCCTGAAACATCTGTAGAAGTGTGCCAAGGTTTTCAATGTCATACTAAAACTTCACAAACTCAGAGAAAGTGGAGGTGCTGATGTGCTTTCTTCACGGTGGCATTTGTATGTTGGCTCTAAGATTGTGACTCCCCAGGAATTTAAATATGCTCACACTCTTCACCTCTGATTCCCCAATGATCACTGGATTGTACATTTCTGATTTTCCCTTCATAAAGACTACAATCATTTCCTTGGTTTTGATGACATTGAGTGTGAGATGGTTGTTATTGCACCATTCAGCCAAGCTTTCTGAGGGGTGCTTGGATGTCGATTACTTATTGATGTGGAAACTGAGGTGAAAAATAATATGCATAGAGCGAATAGTTTAAAAGAATTACATTGTGGCGGTGTGAGCAGAGGAAAAAACACAGCCACCAGGTGGAAGGTCGTTAATGACAGTTTTTATTCAAATTCAGCGCGCCCCTATAAGGGCAGCTTGAGCTCAGTCACCTGGTGCATTGAGACATCATAATCGCTGCCCAGGGTGCGCGTAAGTAGGAATGCTGGAGTCGGAGAGAAACCTCTGACGACGCCATTTCCCCATGGCTACCCCGCCACATGGCGATTCATAGGAACATTGGAAGTAGGAACAGGAGTAGGCCAAAAATGGCCCATCGAGCCTGCTCCGTCATTCAATACGATCATGGCTGATCTAATTTATGACCTAACTCCACCTACCTGCCTTCTCCCCATATCCCCTAATTCCTCTATCATGTAAAAATTTATCTAACCAAATTTTAAATATGTTTAATGAGGCAACCTCAACCACTTCCCTAGTTAGAGAATTCCAAACATTCACTACTCTCTGGGAAAAACTATTTTTCCTCATCTCTGTCCTAAATCTACTCCCCCGAATCTTGAGACTGTGTCCTCTCGTTTAAGTTTCCCCAGCCAGCTCAAAAAACCTTCCTACATCTATCCTATCCATACCCTTCATAATCCTATATGTTTCTATAAGATCTCCTCTCATTCTTCTGAACTCGAGTGAATACAATCCTAGACGATTTAATCTTTCATCATAAGTCAACCCCTTCATCCCAGGGATCAACCTAGTAAACCCCGGCCAGCGTCCTCCAGTATGTGGTCATACTACAAGGAAGGCAACCAGAATGAAGGAAGGAACAGAAGATCCTTTGGTTATGCAGAAGAAGCAGGAATCTGTTGAGCCAAAATCTCTTCCAATTGAAAAGATTCTTGTGAATCTTGAATCTAAATTATACAATGCAGGGATTATTCAAGATTATGACTGAACTTGGTACTAGGTTTAATACCCTGGTGAAAATACATTCTCAACAGATGGCTGAGTTTGGAGCTATTAAGCTTGAAGTGAGAGATAAATTTAATTCGTGTGAAGAAGATATAGACGAAATACAGGATCAAGTTCTTGATGTGACCAAAATGGTTGAAGACTTACAAACTCAAAATAAAAATTTGGTGAAAAAGATTGATTATCTGGAAAAACAATCCAGACGGAACAATATAAAGATTATTGGTTTGCCAGAAGGTATGGAGGGACCAGACCCAAGAAAATTTTTTACTGAATGGATTCCGCAGGTGCTGGGTCAAGAACATTTCCCGGAAGGTATAATACTGGAACGTGCTCACAGAGTTTTGCGTAGAAGACCTATTTCAGGTCAAAGTCCAAGACCTGTTTTGGTTCGTTGCTTGAATTATTACGACAGAGAAATAATTTTACGAGTGGCTATTAGAAATGCACAACAGAGAAAATCACCCTTGATGATTCAAAATAATCGAGTTTTCTTCTAAGCGGATTTGAGTCAAGAGGTTATGTTCCAACGACGGGAATTCAACCCTGCTAAAGAGTTGTTGTGGAAGAAAGGTTATAAGGCAACCTTTAGATATCCAGCTGTTTTGAAGGTTTTTCAAGATGGTTACCAATCAAAGTTCTTTGATTCTCCAAAGGAAGCTAGAGCATTTGCTCAAGAGCTGCCAATCACTCAGTTTCAACAGAGATATAGTCCGCTGCAATCTCCAAGGAGACAAGAGATGGAAGAAAAGAGTCGTGCTCCAAGAAGGAATGGTCGTAATGGTGACTCGGCAGTTGGAGCTGATTAAAAGAAGAGTTGTCCTTTTTTTCTAATGCTTTTTTTTTTAAAAAAGGGATATTAAATAATGATGACATTAGTTTAAGATGAAGTGAGAGTTGGGGGAGAGAACTGGATAGGCACTATTTTCTGAAAGTCATCTGCTACGTGTGAGTTATCTCACACCCATTTTTTTTGGGAGTTACCGCATTGCGTGGTTTAGACGGGAGGGGGTATTTTTAACCTCCTACCCGTTTTTTTCTTTTTTTTTGTATTATTAGATTAAATAGTGAAGGGTTTTTTTTTGTTTAATAAAAAAAAATTTTTTTTTCCTTTTTTACTCTTTCTTTTTTTTGATCGTATTAAGAGAGGGTAAGGGGGTAAGAGTTGGGTTTTTTTTCTAACTGTTGTAAGACATGTCGAAATTTAAATTTGCTTCTCAATGTTCAGGGTTTGAATAATCCTATAAAGCGTAAGAAAGTACTTGCTTATTTAAAAAAATTTAAAGTAGATGTGGCCTTTTTACAGGAAACTCATTTGACAGATAAAGAACATTTGAAACTTAAGCGGGACTGGGTTGGACAAGTCTTCTATTCTTCATTTAATTCAAAGGCAAAAGGAGTTGCGGTTTTGGTACATAAGAATTTACCGTTTCAATTGCAAGACGAGGAGAAAAATGGAGGAAGACTACTTAAGTTGAATTGTATGATCTCTAATGAAGCCTGGACTTTGATTGATGTTTATGCTCCAAATGTTGAAGATACTGCTTTTATTACAGAAATATCTTTATTATTGGGACAAGCTAATTCCAATGTGATGATTGGGGGGATTTAAATATGGTATTAGAACCGTTATTGGATAAGTATCCAAAGGTAATAAAGAAATCTAAGATGGCGATACATATGGCTAATATGATGAAAGATTTGAATTTAGTTGATATTTGGTGTAGATTTAATCCTACATAGAAAGACTTTTCTTTTTATTCTTCTCGACATAATTCTTTTTCAAGACTTGATTATTTTTTAATTTCGGCACATTTACAGGATAAGGTTATATCTATGGATTACAAGGCAAGGTTAGTCTCGGACCATTCATTGTTATTACAGGAATATCAAAGTTCTCAAGTTACACAACATACTTTAAGATGGAGATTTAATACTATGTTACTACAAAAGCCAGAATTTATTGTTTATTTGAGAAAACAAATTGAGGATTTCATTGCTAATAATGTTCACTCTGTTTCTGATCAGTTTGTTTTGTGGGACGCAATGAAAGCTTTTTTACGAGGTCAAATTATCAGTTATGCATCCAAACTGAAGAAAAAGAGAGTTAGAGAAACTGAGGATTTGGAGAAGAAAATAACAATCTGTGAAAAAGAATTTCAAAAGAAAGCTACTGAATTCCAAAAGATCCAATTAACTAATTTAAAGTTGAAGTATAATAAGTTACAGTCATATCGATTTGAATGTCTGTTGAATCGTTCAAAAAATAAATTTTATGAATGGGGTGAGAAAGCTCATAAAGTATTAGCTTGGCAATTAAAAAAAGAACAGTTATCTAGGATTATACCAGCTATTAGAAATAAATCAGGTATTATTTTTAGTCAAAAAGAAATTAACGATGAATTTTGTAATTTTTACAAAAAACTTTATTTGACTGAATGTAAAGAGATAAAAGAAGATGCAATAGACTCTTTTTTGAAAAATATTAATTTACCACAGTTATCTCAAGAGGACAGACAAGAGTTAGATAAACCTTTTACGGATAGTGAAATTGAAATGGCTATAAAAGATATGCCAAATGGAAAAGCGCCTGGTGGAGATGGTTTTTCTATTGAGTTTTACAAGACTTTTTATGTTGATATATCTTCCTTATTTAAGAATGTAATACAACAACTTTATGATACTTTTCAATTACCTGAGTCCTGTTCTAATGCTATAATTACAGTTATACCAAAAAAAGATAAAGATCCCTTACAGGTAGCTTCTTACCGTCCTATATCTTTGTTAAATGTAGACTATAAAATAGTGGCTAAAGTTATGGCTAATAGATTGGCTCAGTATTTACCAAAGATAATACATCGTGATCAAACAGGTTTTATAAAAAATAGGTATGCTTCGGATAATATTCAATGATTAATTACTTTGATAAATAGATCTAAGTCTCAGAAGAATTATCCAATGGTGGTTTCATTGGATGCAGAAAAGGCATTCGATAGAGTAGAATGGAAGTTTTTATTTAAAGTACTTGAAAAGTTTTCGTTTGGTCTCTCATTTATTGGTATGATTAGGGCTTTGTATAATGGTCCGAAAGCTAGAGTTGTTACTAATGGTTTGCTTTCAGAATCCTTTAATTTAACAAGATCTACTAGACAAGGATGTCCATTATCACCCGCCTTGTTTGCTTTAGTTATTGAACCTCTAGCACAATTAATACGTCAGAATGATGTGAGAGTATGAGAGTGTTGAATGAAGATTATAAAATAAATCTATTTGCGGATGACGTTTTGCTGTATTTGGTGGATCCTGATGTTTCTCTGCCAGCACTTCAAGATTCCTTAGAGATTTATGGTCAATTATCTGGTTATAAGGTTAATTGGACTAAAAGTGAAATTTTATCAATTAGTAAAGATGATTATTCAATGTTTAGAAATATTACGAATTTGAAGTGGACAAATCAAATTAAATATTTGGGAATTAATGTTAACACTGACTACCAAAATTTATATTCACTTAATTATCTTCCTTTAATGAAGAAGATTAAGGCAGATTTAGTTAAATGGAAAGATTTACCTTTGGGTTTATTAGGAAGAATTAATACTATAAAAATGAATATTTTTCCTCGTATACAATATTTATTTCAATCAATTCCTTGTTGTTTACAAAAAAGATTTTTTAAGGATTTATATAAAGTAATTAGGGATTTTTTGTGGAAAGGAAAATTTCCTAGGGTGGCGTTGAAAAAATTGATGTGGGATTTTCAATTTGGAGGGTTACGGCTACCTAACTTTCAATTTTATTATGAAGCAGCTCAATTTAGATTTCTTAGCGCATAATGGCCACACAAGATACACCTAGTTGGACACAGATAGAATTGGCAGTTATTTCTGAAAAATTTTCGAATGAATTTTTATTTCGATGGAATAAAAATTTGTTACGAACTTATGATGTAGCAATATTGAAACATTTAATGAATTTATGGACAAGTAAATTACATAAAATGGGATTGAAAAATAAGTGGTCGGAATGATTGCCATTATATAATAATCAACTTGTTCCTTTCATGGTGTCTAATACTATTTTGAAACAATGGGAGGAGAAAGGAATACATAATTTATCTGACTGTTTTTTTAGAAGGTCATTTTTGTTCTTTTGTAGAATTGCAAAAGAGATTTGATATAAGTGGTTATTCTATATTTGTGTATTATCAGTTAAGATCTTTTGTAAAACAGGTATTGGGTCATTAAATAAATTTACTGTCTGAAACTGATTTTGAGAAATATGTGCTCTAATTTCCAAAAAAGGGATATATATCAGGTTTGTATCGTATTTTGTTGGAAAATAGATTGGGATAAAGATAAAATGAAATGGGAAAAAGATTTAAGTTTAACAATAACTGAAGAAGATTGGTCTGAAATCTGCCGTAATAGTGTTCGAAAATTCATTAATGCTAGATTGGCGATGATTAATTATAGTTTTATACATCAATTATATTTAACACCCGAAAAATTAAAAAAATTTGGTTTTAGTAAGTCAGATCTTTGTTTTCGTTGTGATCAGGTTTCTGGTACTTTTTTTTTTACATGCTGTTTGGTTGTGTGATCGGTTACAACAATTTTGGAAAGGTATTCAATCTGTATTTAATAATCTATATCATCTTCATATTGTATTAGACCCTGATATATTTTTATTAGGGAATATGCAACCGTTGATTGATTTAGAATTAGATAATTACCAGATCTCTTTTATTTACTTAGCGCTGGCAGTGGCCAAGAAATGTATAGCGATTACTTGGAAGAATAGAAATGTATTGTCTTTAGATAGGTGGTATTCAGAGATGAAATTTTGTTTGGTTATGGAAAGAATATCTTTTTCTATACAAGATAAGATGTCTTTTTATGAGTTAAAGTCGACCCCATTTATTGATTATATACAATTTAAATAAGTTTGAGTTAATCACATTTTTTCTTTAAAAAAACTTTTTTATTATATATTTTTTCTATTTATGTTTTTTTTGTTTTTTTATTATTAGTTGTTTTTTTTCATTTAAGTTATTTTTGTTTTTGTTTTCATATATTCTTATATAATATTTTTTTTTATTAATAATTAATACTTAATTAATATTTTTTAAATATATATATCGATTTTTTTTAAAAAGACATATATATATATTTTTATTATACTAATAGTATTAATTCTTCACTCTTTATCGTGGGGGTGGGGAGGGGGGTTTAGGGGTTAAAAATAGTTTTTTTTTTAGTCTTAGTTTTTAGTTGTTAGGGGGAGATGCCGAGATTGGTATTGTATTAACTTTGTTACTTTGTATTTGTATTACTTTATTTTGTATTTTTTCTGTACGTGAATTACTTACTTTCTTCATATGTTAAAATTAATAAATAAAGTTTCGAAAAAAGAAAAAGAGAGCACACAAAAGACTGGTGCTAACCAAAGGTCTGCACGGGCCCCTACTTTTTCTCCTGTCCCACCTTTGGTAGAATTTGCAGGTCAGACACTGGCCTCATCAGTCACCTTGGAACCTATAGAATCCCCCTACCACTATTTCTTGACCTTTTTTCCCCTCACTTTATTGACTTTTGAGACTCCATGAAGCTGTGCTCTTAGTTGAGGCCACAATTCCTGGAGAATAACTTGTCATCACCAGTCCTCAGAAATTATACTCATTAGAAAATAAGATGCCCACAGGAACTTTCTGACCAGTAGGGGGAAACTGTCGCACCCAGAGGAAAACCATTTGCTCTCTGGGATAATGTGCAAGCTCCTCACAGATACACCAGAGGTCATGAATGAACCTGCAATTGATGGAAAGGTGTGAAAGAAGCTCGACCAAATGTGCCACTGTGCTGCCAACTTACTATGAGATTGTTTATGTACCCAGAAGTAACTTTATCACTGGCTGTTTGTTTAAACCAGATAGTTTTTTTTAATTAAACTTGCCAAATCTTTGTTTACTATGCTCCTAACCTGACCAGGCTATCCTTCCTGCATTCCTTTAAACAAGTGCTGAGTTTAATGCATTGAAGTTTGCAGCCAATTGTAAAGCAATAGGATTTGCAGCTGGTATTATATATGGCTGTCACATAGACTCAATTTTACCAACCAGAGACAAGCATGAAAGTCCATCGACACAGAACTCCTGGAGGGAATGAAGGGATCTGTGGAAATAAATATGGAAAAGATGGGGCACATCATGTACAACTATGGAGTGGAGAGATTTGAAGTGAAGGAAAAGAGTCAGGAAGGAGAAAGAACCACCAGGTCGGCCCAAATCATGGAAGATGGCAGGAAATCAAGAAATTGTTAAGACAGCAGTTGAAGAAACAATGGAGGAAGGCGTCAGAGGAGGAAAAAGGAGAAATCAGTGTGTTACAGGAAGAATTAAAACAGTGCTTTGCCATCCTGCAAAGAGCCGAGTACCTGAGATGATAGCATAGAATAAAAGATTGGGCAAGAGGAGACTTCCACAAAGATCCTTACAAATTCATCAAAGACTTTTTCAATGCAGAAAAGAGCAGGAGCAGGAGTGCCAAGGAGCGATCTCGAAGAACACTTGAGGAAGACCCATGGAGACAGCCTGAACAATGAACCAATTAGGCGAGAATAACACAAGCCCCAGGGCCCAATGGAATTACATACGGAGCCTATAAGAACACCCCTGGCATCCTGAAGTTCCTCTGAAACTTGATGAAAGTTGCATGGGGGAAAGGAATCATACCCAAGGCATGGAGGAGAGTAGGAGGGATCTTGATTCCTAAAGAAAATTACTCCTTCGCCATCAGTCAGTTCTGACAGATCAATCTTCTGAATGTGGAAGGAAAGATTCCCTTCAATGTCGTGGCTCAATAACTCTGTACTTAGTGAACAACAAGACCATTGATGCATCAGTATAGAAGACAAGATTCTTTGGATGTTTAGAACATACTAGCATCATCTGGCACCAAATGCAAACAGCCAAGATGGAAAACAAAGACTTTCATGTGTTATTCTTAGATCTAGCCAATGTTTTTGGATCTTCAGTAGATGGTCTGGACAACCTTCAACTTCAAGATGCCATAGACCATGAGGAGTCATGTGATGGACTAGAGGGCGGTAGGAGAATACCAGCCCTCTCCAGAAAAGAAGAAATAAAGTGAAGAAAATGCAAAGTTCAAGAAACACAAAACAGCACAAATAAAAGATAAAGGTGTGGAGAAAAAGCAAAACAATGGGGAAAAAAAAAAGAAAAGACACCAGAAGAGAAAGGAGAAGGCCTTACCTGCATGAAGAGGCAGGAAGCCGACGTGGGAAGAGGAGCGCACTCCCCGAGGTTGGTGGTGACCCCTCAGAGTCGCGACCTCCCAACCGCTGGATGCAAAAATGGCTCTCTGAGCCAAACAGAAGTGCGCAACTGCGCACACTAAGGGAAAAAAAACACCGACGCGAGGGGGGCCCCGCTGAGGAGAGAACTTACACAGTGCTACCAGCTGAGAGATGCCAGACAGAAGGGCTCTCAGCTGGAAGAAGAGGAAAGCGACAGGAAAGGGAGTGATAGGAAAGAAAAATAGCAACAGGAAGCCCAACAGATAACTAGCCCAGAAGAGGACCAACAGCAAGAAGCTATGCAAAAAAAACACCCAGCAAACTGAGGCAAGCAGCTCAACAAGAAAGTCAGAAGAGACACAGATACAAGGAAGAGAAGTAGAAGACAAACACAGGTGCAGACACACAAGAAGAAGAAGACCAAGCTCTGCACAGAGGGATAGAAGGTACAATAGATGGACAGTACATAGATTTTAAAAAATTAAGAACAAATAAAAGCATTAAAAGAATGGTTGACATTAGAATTTAGTGAAATGAAAGGAAAAATGAAAAAAGAAAAAGTGAGTAGAATAGAGCTGGTCATGACAGAAATAGGGAAAAGATTAGAAATGTGGAAGAATGAGAAATGGCTATAGAAATTGAAGTGAATGACAGAAGAAAATTGGAAGAAAGTGACAAAAAAGTTAAAGAATCACAAGAGATGTTAGCTCAGAAGATGGATATAATGGAAAAGTATAGTAGGTGAAACAACAAAGATAATGGGCCTAAAGGAAGATGAAGAAGGCACAAATAGGAAAGAATTTCCTATGGATCCCAAAGGTCCTGGGAATGCCAGAAATAAAGGAAGGAATGGAAATAGAAAGGGCACACAGAACACTAGCCCCAAAACCAGAGCCACAACAAAAATCAAGATCCATTTTAGTAAAATTTCTGAGATACACGACAAGAGAAAATATAGTGGAGAGGGCAAGGAATAAAATTAGAGAAGACAAAAAACCATTGGATTTTTTTTACCCAGACACAAGTTTTGAACTCCTTTAGGAGGAGCAAAAATCAAGAGCACAGCAAAATCAATCCTATGGAAAAAAGGCTATAAATTTGTTAAGATATCCAGCTGTGCTTAAAATATTTATCCCACGGGATCAAAACAGACTGTTCTCGGATCTGGAGAAAGCACGAGAATTTGCAGAACGCCTGCAGGACAGAAGGAGAGATGAAGAGATGTAACAAGAACGAAGAAAGATAACAAACTACATATAAAGATGTAAAAATAATAAGTAAAAACTAAAGAAGGGAAGTAAGGGAGAGAAAAAAAGGAGGGGAAAAAAGAAAAGAGGGTGAGCTTTGTTAAATGTGAGGATAAAAGTCTTTCCTGGAGGAGGTTTGGTGGGAGAGAATAACAGTCGCTGCGAAATCAGTTGAAGCTTGCCAGCAGGTTCGCAATCCAGATGGAGAGGGGAGTTGTGGTTGCCCGACAAGGGGCAACTCAGAGGAGGGGGGACACTTGGGGTTAAGGGAATTTTAGATGTGGGAGTTGTTGAAGTATTTTATGTTTTAGAAGTGTTGTTATACATTGAGTTCAAAAAGGGAAAAGTGAGAGATGAAAATGGGGAAAAGGGAAAGGTGGTGATGAGGATGTGGAAATGAGGTGTAAACAGAATATGAGATGGCCATGTTGAACTATATGACTATAAATATTAATGGAATACATAACCAAATTAAAAGAAAGAGGCTATTAAATTTATGAAAAAAGAAAAAAATAGATATAGCATTTGTGCAGGAAACGCATCTAACTGAAGTGGAATATAATAAATTAAGGAGAGACTGGGTTAGGGCACATAACGGCAGCATCATATAATTCAAAAGCCAGAGGTGTAGTTATATTAATCAATAAAAATGTACCAATCAAAATAAAGGAGGAAATAATAGATCCAGCAGGGAGGTATATAATTATAAAGTGTCAGATATACTCAGAATTCTGAAATTTGATCAATATATATGCACCTAATGAAGAGGATCAAAAGTTTATGCAAGATATTTTTTTGAAGATTGTAGATATGCAGGGGAATATATTGATAGGAGGAGATTTTAACCTTAATTTGGACCCAAAGGTGGTTAAAACTGGACAAAAGACTAACAAAAAGAATAAAGTGGTCAAATTTATGGTTAAATCGATGCAGGAAATGAACCTTATGATTTATGCAGAGGCAGCACCCAAGGGAGAAGGAATACTCATATTATTCGAGTAGACACAAAACATACTCAAGAATTGACAAGTTTTTGTTGTCAGCCCATATTCAAGGGAGAGTTATGAAAATGGATTATGAAGCTAGATTGCTATCTGATCATTCACCCTTGTCATTAGCAATAGAACCTGGAGGACATCCCACCAAGAACATATAGATGGAGATTAAACTCCATGCTACTTAAAAGGCAGGAATTTAGAGAATTTATTGTACGCCAAATTAAAATGTACTTTGAAATAATACGGAATCAGTGAAAGACAAATTTATATTATGGGATGCAATGAAAGCCTTCATTAGAGGGCAGATAATAAGTTATGTAACTAAGATGAAAAAGAACTACAATCGGGAAATAGAACAGTTGGAAAGGGAAATAGCAAGTACAGAAAAAGAACTAGCAACAAGGGAAGATACAACAAAAAGAGAATTGGCGAACAAAAAAATAAAATATGGAACATTACATACGTACAAGGTGGAGAAGAACATAATGAAAATAAAGGAAAAGTATTACGAGCGAAGAGAAAAAAAAACTGACAAAATATTAGCCTGGCAACTTAAAACAGAACAAGCTAAAAGAACTGTATTGGCATCAAGGAAAAAGGACAAACAAATTACATACATTCCAACAGAGATCAATGAAAACTTCAAAGAATTCTATGAACAATTATACCGAACTGAGAAAGAAGGGAAAGAAAACAAAATAGATGAGTTTTTAGCTAAAATTGAACTACCGAAATTGCAAGAGGAGCAAAACAAATTGATAAAACCATTTGAAATAGAGGAAATACAGGATATTTTAAAAAAGCTGCCAAACAATAAAATGCCTGGAGAGGATGGACTCCCAATAGAATTCAATAAAACATTTAAAGAGTTATTAATTCCTCCTCTTCTGGAAGTAATGAACCAGATAGAAGAAACACAAAAGTTGCCAGATTCATGTAAAACAGCAATAATTACAGTAATACCAAAGACGGGGAATGATCCACTAACACCACCATCATATAGACCAATATCTCTACTTAATTCAGATTATAAGGTAATAGCTAAACTATTAGCAAACAGATTAGCCGACTGTGTACCAAAAATAGTAAAACAAGATCAAACTGGATTTATTAAGAAAAGACTACCAGCGGATAATGTCTGCAAGTTCATTAATTTAATCCATGCAGTTCAAGGAAATAAGATACCAACAGTGGCTATTGCTTTAGATGCAGAAAAAGCCTTTGACAGCGTAGAATGGAATTATTTATTTTAAATACTACAGAGGTTCAACCTACCAGAAAAATATATTAATTGGATTAAAGCATTATATAAGGGACCATTGGCGAAGGTGACAGTAAATGGATATGTATCGAACCAATTTAAATTAAGTAGATCAACTTGGCAGGGATGTTCACTATCTCCCTCACTGTTCGCTTTAGCAATAGAACCATAAGAACAGAAAATAAAATTAAAGGGATAAAAATAAAGGAGAAGGAGTATAAAATCAGTTTATTTGCAGATTACATCATAGTATACTTAACAGAACAAGAAATATCAATAAAAAACTAGATAAGAAATTGAAGGAATATGGAGAAATATCGGAGTACAAGATCTACTCAAATAAAAGTGAAGTGATGCCAATGAATAATGCGGATTACACAGATTTAAGAAAGAATCACCATTTAAATGGCAAACACAAGCAATCCGATACCTAGGTATTAGATAATAATTTAGACCATCTATACAAATTAAATTATCAGCTATTAATGAAGAAATTACAGGATGTCTTAGAACATTGGAAAGAATTGCCACTAACATTGATAGGGAGGTTAAATTACATTAAAATGAATGTCTTCCCAAGGATACAATACCTATTTCAATCGTTACCAATTCCCTTAACAGAGAAATTCTTCAATGAACTAAAGAGAATAATAAGGAAATTCTTATGGAAAGGGGGGAAACAGAGGATAGCATTAGATAAATTTACAGAGTGATATAAACAAGGTGCTTTGCAGCTACCAAACTTTAAAAAATTATTGTAGAGCAGCACAATTATGGTATCTATCAGATTTTTATCAGACAAGGGAAAAACCAGATTGGACTAAGATAGGGCTAGATAAAATAGGGGAGAAGGTACCAGAACATATACTTTATAAGTGGGATGCAAAACTGGTGCAATATAAAAGTTTACCAGTACTGGCTCATTTACTCAACATATGGAAGAAGATTTACGTAGAAAGAAAAAAAAATTACTAAATAGCAAAATTATTATTGAGGCAAAATCAACTAATCCCTTTCACAATAGATAACCTTTCCTTTAGAGAATGGGAGAGAAAAGGAATTAAAAGAATAGAAAATTGTTTTTTTGGGATATAATTTATTAACATTTGAACAAATGAAGTACAAATTTGGAATAATTCACGGAACAATGTTTGCATACCATCAACTGAAAGCCTACTTAAAGGACAAATTGGGAAGCAGACTAAGATTACTAGAAGGAAGCAGCTTTGAATATGTGATTACAGAAACAACGATAATAAAAAGATTTATAATGAACATTTGATTTTGCTATGAAGCTTACATTTATAATGTACATCAAGCTGCAAGAGAAGGAAAATTATGAAATAAGCTATAAACCCAAACAAATGTGGGGAAAAAGATTTAAACAAAGATAAAAAATGAAATGTGGGAAAAGTTGTGCTCTGGAACTATGAAGAATATAATAAACACGAGGTTACGCATGATACAATATAATTGGTTACACAGGCTATATATCACGTCCCAAAAGTTAAATAAATGGGATCCAACATTATCAGATAGATGTTTTTGCTGTAAGGAGGAAATGGGAATAACAGTACATGCAATTTGGGCATGTGAGAAAGTGGAAAAGTTTTAGGAAGATCTAAATCAGGTATTAAATAAAATCACAAAAAGCAACATACCAAAAAATCCAGAGATCTTCTAAGTAATATAAGAAGTAAAGAATTAGGCCTCAAACTGGAGGAAGCGCAAAAAGGATTTATTATGATAGCCTTAGCTGTAGCAAAAAATGTATAATGTCAACTTGGAAATCAGAAGAGAGCCTGAGAGTACAGCAATGGTACATAGAAATGAATAAATGTATTCCATTGGAAAAAATAACGTATAATTTAAAAAATAAAGTCACATTATTTGAACAAATTTAGAAACCATACATGGAACACAACAGAGAGGGCTTGCCTCGGTCCTCCACCTACTAAAATGATAAGAAGACAAAATTACTTGATCCAGTTTGTAAAAGTATATGTCACAATTTTCTTGTTTATTTTCATTGTATGATGACATTGTTTAATGGTTTAATTGTATTGTACATGTTGAACATTTAGTGGGTTTGGAGGGAAGGTAGGGGGAAAAAAGGGGAGAAAATGCCACTGTGTATATTCAAGAGGGAAATGTTTATGTATTTTGATTGATATGGTTCATAGTGTGAAAAATTTAAAAATGAAACAAAAAAGATGCAATAGACCATTATGCAAATCATCCAAGCGTATTTTCAGAATCTCCAGTTCTCCATTACAAGCACCTGGAAATAGGCATAATGGCAGGTTGCACTATCTCTTACCTTGCTTTCACCATGTTAATGGTGCTAGTCATCCAAGCATCACACTGCATGGTAGGAGGGGAGTGCCTGAAGAGTGGGGTACATCCTCCTCCAATTAGAGCATACATGGACTACATGACCACAGCAACAAAGGCCTGCACCAGGTGCCTTCTTGATAAGCTTCATAGCAAAATCAAATGGGCATGCATAATCAGCCCTTCAACATTGGGACATAGTGGGTTCTGCACAATAAGAGGCTTTGGCTTAGAAACAAAGAAACCCACCTGGCAGAAAGCAATTCCCTCTGAACGTAAGGCACTGGTGATGGAGGAAGTGTGCTGACAAGAAACAGCCAGGTTTGTCAAAGCCATATCTCAGCCAAAACAAGGGCACTGGTCAAGGTGAGAGGCCATTGAGAGGAAGAGACTAACCTGAAAGAACCTGTGGAATAAGGAGTCAGATAGAACGAGCTTGATAATCAGAGACACGTGGTGTCCTGCCCTCTCCCGTAAACATAAATCTGTGGTTGAGAGAGGATCCAGCATGTTTCCTCTACGCAGTTACTGCTATGCTCAAGCACATTTTGGTTGGGTGTAATGACAAACATGGCCACATAATCAAGTGCTGAGATGCATAGCAGCCAAACTCGAAGAAAAGAGAACATCGAATGCCCTGCCAGCAAACACCCAGATCACCCTCCCATGTCTAACACTTTTCATCTGGGAGGGAATAAACCACAGGACCCACTCCTCCTCACTCCCAGATATAGGCCCATTGAACATGGTCAGAGATGGAAAATTGCCTGTAGACCTCGGCCAGTGACTCATCTTTACAGCACCCTTGGTCCTCTGGTTGAGCTCTCGGCAGAGTGTGTTCATCATTAAGCTGACAGCCCCTTGGGAGGGTGCCATGGACGAGGCACAAGAATGGAAGACACTAAGTTACTCTAATTTTGTCACAGAACAGCGAGGATGGAAAGTGAAGATGTGCCTGGTTGAAATTGGTTTTTGAGGATTTGTTGCCAACTCCATGACAAAGCTTCTGAAGGAAATATTAATCACACGTAAGGCCCTCAGAAAGGCAATTAAATCACTCTGACTCAGTCAAATCAAGCAGTCATTGGCTGTGGCTGAAAAGAAGGGATCTTATCTGGGCTCCGAAATGACCACAAACAGAAATGGATATGGGACACACACCCAGGTTTGATCAACCTGTTATGAGCCTTCCTTGGCAGAGGGTGTTTTGTGTTGAAAAGGCTGAAACACCCAATGATGCCAGGAATATAACTGAAGATGTCCCACGCTGGATAACATCTACTAGTGATCATCCTCCATCTTGGTAATTGAGGCAACAAATAAGAGACAATCAATCTAAACAATGCTGAAACAATACTCATCCTACAAATTAACCAAACATTCCTTATGCCATGGTTAATACATAAAATATCAAGGTCTGCTTCAATGGTGCTGAGCAGCCAATTATTATTAAACAATTTGAACAACACACTATAGAACCATAGAACATTACAGCACAGAAACAGGCCCCTTTGGCCCTTGTAGTCTATGCCAAACCTAGTCCTACTGACCTGCACTGTCCATATCCCTTCATACCTCTCTCGACATGTACATGTCTAAATTCTTCTCAAATGTTAAAATTGAGACCATTCACCACTTCAGCTGATAGTTTATGCCACACTACCACCACTCTGTGTGTGCAGAAGTTCCCCCTCATGTTCCCCATAAACTTCCCCTTTCACCCTTAACCCACATCCTCTGATTTGTATCTCACCTGCCCTCGGAAAAAAACAACTTAAGTTTACTCTGTCATCCTCATAATTTTAAGTACCTTTATAACATTCCTCCCCAATTCTTTTCTGCTCCAGGGAATGAAGTCCTAATCTGTTTAACCTTTCCCTGTAATTCAGTCCCTAAAGTCCAGACAATATCCTAGTACATCTTCTCTGAACTCTATCTATCTCATTGACACCTAACCTGCAGTTTGGTGACCAAAACTGCACACAATACACCAAATTTGGCCTCACTACTCTCTTATTGACTTTACATAACATCCCAACTCCGATACTCAATACTTTGATTATGAAGGCCTCGATGCCAAAAGCTCTCTTTACCACCCTATTCACCTGTGACACCATATTCAGAGAATTATGTATCTGAATTTCCAGATTCCTCTTTTGTACTGCACTACTCAGTTCCCTACCATTTAACGCGTTTGTTCTTTGTTACAAGCCCAGAGGACCCCAAAACCCAGCAGCAATAGATATTCACCAAGACAAATGGTTACTTAAACAAAAGTTGCTTTTAATTATCTTTAAACATGAAAACAGGAACACACTTTAACTTAACTAACCTAACGTAACCCCCTTCTAATTCTAAGTGCACGTGTATGTAATGTATATGCAAGTTCAAAAAAGTTCTTTGATTCACAGTCCAATCTCACTTTTCATTCCTCCAAGATTCGTAGCTGCTGGCACAGAATTTAACATTTATGAAGTTCACCAGGCTTTGGTGCTTGAAAGGTAATTGGTTACTGCTCAGGAAGTTTCTTGTTGGTTTGCAGAGAGAGATTTGTTGTTCGCTGGACACCCGCAACTGACTCCTTGTAACCAGCCACTTCACTGTCTTGCCGAAGAAACTTGCCCCATCAGGGTTTTCCAGATGATAGCCTCTTTCTTTCAGGTCATCAGAGTTCCTTTTTGTTTCACTTATTTCAAATGAAACATTAGGCAGCTAGTCCTCTCCTCTTGTATGATGCACAAGAGCTTTGACCAGGCTGAACTAAGCACTCACAACCCATCTTCCAAATGGGGTTTTCCATAAGATTTCCAGGTATTTCTGTTCCAGTCCCAGCTGCTGCTGACTAGCACTGCAGAATTTCTCCCCTCCCTCTGGCCTCCCCCCAGCCCGCCCCCCTCCCCTCCCCTCCTCCCCTCCCCTCCCCCTCCCCTCCCCTCCCCTCCCCTCCCCTCCCCTCCCCTCCCCTCCCCTCCCCTCCCCTCCCCTCCCCTCCCCTCCCCCCCTCCCCCCCCCCCCCTCTGCTTGCAGACCTTGATATTTTATGTATTAACCATGGCATAAGGAATGTTTGGTTGATTTGTAGGATGAATGTTACATCCCTGATGTTTCAGCATTGTTTAGATTGATTGTCTCTTATTTGTTGCCTCAATTACCAAGATGGAGGATGATCACTAGTAGATGTTATCCAGCGTGGGACATCTTCAGTTATATTCCTGGCATCATTGGGTGTTTCAGCCTTTTCAACACAAAACACCCTCTGCCAAGGAAGGCTCATAACAGGTTGATCAAACCTGGGTGTGTGTCCCATATCCATTTCTCTTTGTGGTCATTTCGGAGCCCAGATACGATCCCTTCTTTTCAGCCACAGCCAATGACTGCATGATTTGACTGAGTCAGAGTGATTTAATTGTCTTTCTGAGGGCCTTACCTGTGCTTAATATTTCCTTCAGAAGCTTTGTCATGGAGTTGGCAACAAATACTCAACAAGTTCCATTCCAGACAGCCAGCGGCTCCAATGAGTTCTTTCACCTAGTGCCTTTTTGTAAACAACAGTCCATTAGTGAAGTCTCTTGGGCACTCTCCAAAGCTTTTGCAAAGGCTCTTGGAGCCGACCTGTCTAGCATGAGCAGCGCTCCAGTATTTTAAATAAGATCTGTTTTAAAGTGTTTGTATGTGTCCTACACTAAAAAACCTGCCGCAATTTATCTCCCCAAAATGTATCTAATCTGTCACACCTTCCAAAGTGCAACACCTCATACTTGTCTGCTTAAATTCTATCTACCATTTTTTAGCATATTTTTCCATTTGGTCCAGATCCCTCTGCCACCTTTGCAAACCTTCACTGTCCACAATGCCGCCAATCTTAGTGTTATCTGCAAACTTGCTTTTTTTTTTGAAGACTTTATTTAAAATTTTAACATGAATACAATAGAGAATTACATTTAAAGAAAAATTTAAAAAATTAAAATAGTATGATTACAATATTACATCAGAAAACTACACAAAATAACCCCCCCCCGTTAATTGTAACACAATATTTGTAATCTAACTTAAAATTAGTCCAACCCTCCCCCCCAAAATAAAGAGTGAAGAGTTAATAAAATTAACATTATATATGGAAAAAAATACCCACTTACAAAAAAAGAGATAAAACTTAACCTAAAACAAAATTCTAACAACAAACATTTTTTTTATCAATACTAAAATATCACGGGGGGCGTGGCAAGATGGCGTAAGGATCAGACGTGCCTTCCAGTCGTCTCCTGACTCTATCTTATTTTGTCTAGAAATGCCCGTTAAAATTCTTTAAAAGTTTAGATAACTTCAGTGCTGTTAATTTAACTTATGATGGTACAATTGGTGGAAAAGAGCAAAAAAAAATGACAACAGATCATCAAAAAACTATATTTTCCAAAAGTTCAAGTTTTGGAGCCTACCTACAGGAAAGGCACCGGGGCTCAGCCTGAAATGGATCCCAGGAGAGAGGTACAGCTTTCGGATGTAGAGATCAATGTTACATCGGTAGAGCCCTGTAAAGAGGGCGCCAAACAGCCTTTAGAACAAAAAGTTACTCAGGTTCACACATGTGCAGTAGCATCTGACAGCAATGTTATGAATGAACCACTTGTAGTAACATCAGTTAAAGAACCGGCTGGGGAAAGGCATTTGTCAACTGTAGCGATGGCACTGCAAACTGCACCTCTTGAGATAAAAGAACCTATACAACTTGATGTATTGGGAGAAATTAATACATTATGGACTGGGGAAAATCCCGGCCAGTGTCCTCCAGTCACTGCTGGAAAGGCTGTGGCTGGGGTTTTCACATGCAGCTATACTACAAGGAAGGCAACCAGAATGAAGGAAGCAACAGAAGACACTTTGGTTATGCAGAAGAAGCAGGAATCTGTTGAGCCAGAATCTCTTCCAATTGAAAAGATTCTTGTGAATCTTGAATCTAAATTATCTTATACAATGCAGGGATTATCTAAGATTATGACTGAACTTGGTACTAGGTTCAATACTCTGATGGAAATAAATTCTCAACAGATGGCTGAGTTTGGAGCTTTTAAGCTTGAAGTGAGAGATAAATTTAATTCGTGTGAAGAAGATATAGACGAAATACGAGATCAAGTTTCAGATATGACCAAAATGGTCGAAGATTTACAAACTCAAAATAAAAATTTGGTGAAAAAGATTGATTATTTGGAAAACCAATCCAGACGAAACAATATAAAGATTATTGGTTTGCCGGAAGGAATGGAGGGACCAGACCCAAGAAAATTTTTTACTGAATGGATTCCGCAGGTGCTGGGTCAAGAACATTTCCCGGAAGGTATAATCCTGGAACGTGCTCACAGAGCCTTGCGTAGAAGACCTATTTCAGGTCAAAGTCCAAGACCTGTTTTGGTTCGTTGCTTGAATTATTACGACAGAGAAATAATTTTACGAGTGGCTATTAGAAATGCACAACAGAGAAAATCACCCTTGATGATTCAAAATAATCGAGTTTTCTTCTATGCGGATTTGAGTCAAGAAGTTATGTTCCAACGACAGGAATTCAATTCTGCTAAAGAGTTGTTGTGGAAGAAAGGTTATAAGGCAACCTTTAGATATCCAGCTGTTTTGAAGGTTTTTCAAGATGGTTACCAACCAAAGTTCTTTGATTCTCCAAAGGAAGCTATAGCATTTGCTCAAGAGCCGCCAATTACTCAGTTTCAACAGAGACGTAGTCCGCCGCGATCTCTAAGGAGACAAGAGATGGAAGAAAAGAGCCGTGCTCCAAGAAGGAATGGTTGTAATGGTGACTCGGTAGTTGGAGTTGATTAAAAGAAGAGTGTTTTTTTTTCTAATGTTTTTGTTAAAAAAATAGGAATATTAAATAATGATGATGTTAGTTTAAGATGAAGTGAGAGTTGGGGGAGAGAACTGGATAGGCACTATTTCCTGAAAGTCATCTGCTACGTGTGAGTTATCTCTCACCCATTTTTTTTTGGGAGTTACCGCATTGCGCGGTTTAGACGGGAAGGGGTATTTTTAATCTCCTACCCGTTTTTTTTCCTTTTTTTTGTATTATTAGATTAAAGAGTGAAGGGTTTTTTTTTGTGTTTATAAAAAAAGTATAAGAAAGTATTTGATTGTTTAAAAAACTAAAAATTGATGTGGTTTTTCTTGTAAAGTTTATTCAGTAGATAAGGTATATTTGAAATTTAAATGTGAATGGGATGGATAAGTTTTTTTTTAATATATTTTTTTAATTTTAAGGTGAAAGGAGTGGTAATTCTGGTGTATATGATTTTGCTATTTTAGTTATAGAACGAAGGGAATAATGGTGAAAGTTATAAATTGAATTGTACAATTCTTAATGAGGCTTGAATGTTGTTTGTGGTTTATGCTCCATTTGTTGAAGATATAGATTTCGTTGTAGATGTGTTTTATTATTTGGATATCTGAATTTTAATGTAATGATTGGGGATATTTAAATGTGGTATTGGAGCTTTTATTGGATAATTATTTAAGCGTAAAAGGGAAAAATGGTGGAAGAGTACTAAAATTGAACTGTACAATGCTTAATGAGGTTTGAATTTTATTTTAAGATGGTGGTTTATGTGACTAATATGATGATAGATGTGAAGTTAGTTGATATTTGGTGAAGGTTTATCTCGATAGAGAAAGTTTTTTTTCATCTTTTTTTTTCTCATGCTACAATTTTTTTTAAAGAATTGATTATTGTTTAAGAATTTTTGATAGACAATGTTACTAACTTTACTAATTTTTTTGTATTAAGTTTGAATTAAATATATGTTTCATCTTAACTCTTTGTTAAATATATGCATTTAAGTTTGATTTAAATATGTTTTTTAAGTCTGATATCTTAGTATTAATTATTTCTCTTTTTGTTAGTATTTTAATCGGTTATGTTTTTGTTTTTTTGTAAGTGGTTTTTTTTTCTCACATATATTATTAACTTTATTAATTCTTCACTCTTTAGTTTGGGGGGAAAGGGGGGGTTGGATTAATTTGAGTTGGGTTATTAATGTGTAATAATTATTGGGGAGGGTATAGTTTATTTAGATTACTGATACTGTATTGTAATTTTATTATTTTATTCTTAATTTTTTTTAATGTAATCTATATGTTATTCATGTTATAAAATCTTAAATAAAGTTTAAAAAAATACTAAAATATCACGCTTAAACATATATTTAAATCAAACTTAAATGCATATAATTAGCAAACGGAGTCCACTTTAACTTATAAAAAGACATCCTATCCTGAATTGAAAAAGATATCCTTTCCATAGTCAAACAAAATTTCATCTCCAAATACCACTTATCTAAAATCTTTCCAAGTAAGTGCTATACATTTCTTAGCCACGACTAAAGCTAAATAGATAAAGGAAATCTGATAATCCTCTAAACCTAAATCAATTAATGATTGCATGTTCCCTAATAAAAATATATCAGGATCTAATACAAAATGGATATTATATAAACTGTTAAAAATAGATTGAATACCTTTCCAAAACTGTTGCAATCGATTACAAAGCTAAACAGTATGCAAAAAAGTATTGGCCGTCTGATCACATCGAAAACAAGATTCCAACTTACTAAGACCAAATTTTTTTAATTTCTCCGGCGTTAAATATAGCTGATGAATAAAATTATAATTAATCATCACTAGTCTAGCGTTAATTAATTTCCGAATACTATTCTGACAAATTTCCATCCAAGCTTCTTCAGCTATTTTATGTCCTAAATCTTTTTCCCATTTCAACTTATCTTTATCCCAGTCTTTTTTACTATCAATTTCTTGTAAAATACAATACAAATCAGATATATCCCTTTTTTGGTATTGAAAGTACATATTCTTCAAAACTAGATTCAGGTAATAAAATCATATGTCGACCACATAACTGTTTTACAAAAGTTCTTAACTGATAATATACAAATATAGAATTTGCACTAATACCATATTTCCTTTGTAATTCGTCAAAGGAACAAACACAATCCTCAGAAAAACAATCAGATAAATTATTTATTCCCTTCTTTTCCCATTGTTTCAAAGTGGCATTGGAGACCGTAAAAGGAACAAGTTGATTATTATATAATGTCAATCTTCCAGAATATATATTTTTAAGTCCCAATTTTTTAAGTTTACTTGTCCATAAATTCAATAAATGTTTCAATATTGGCACATCGTAAGTTCGTAGTAAATTTTTATTCCATCAAAACAAAAACTCATGAGGAAATTTTTCTAAAATAACCGCCATTTCTATCTTTACCCAACTAGGTGGGTCGTCCATATTCATAATGCACTAAGAAATTTAAATTGAGCTGCTTCGTAATAATGCTGAAAATTCGGTAATCTTAAACCTCCAAATTGAAAATCCCACATCAATTTTCTCATTGCTACTCTCGGAAATTTTCCCTTCCATAAGAATTCTCTAATCGCTTTATACAAGTCCTTAAAAAAACTTTTTTTAAATAAGGAATTGATTGAAACAGATATTGTATTCTAGGAAAAATATTCATTTTTATGGTATTAATCCTCCCTAGTAAACCCAAAGGTAGATCCCTCCACCTAATCAAATCTAATTTAATCCTTTTTATTAAAGGAAGATAATTAATTGAGTATAATTCTTGAAATTTCGTATTAACATTAATTCCTAAATATTTAATTTGTGTAGTCCACTTCAAATTTGTCATATTTTTATACACGGAATAATCATCTTTACAAATTGGCAAAATTTCAGTTTTAGCCCAATTTACTTTATAACCAGATAATTGACCATAAATTTCTAAACATTTTTGAATTGCAGGTAAAGAAGTATCCGGAACCACCAAATATAATAAAACATCATCAGCAAATAAATTAATCTTGTATTCCTCATTCAGAACTCTCATACCTTTAACATTTTCATTTTGACGTATTAATTGTGCTAAAGGTTCAATAACTATAGCAAATAAAGCAGGTGACAACAGACATCCTTGTCTAGTAGATCTTGTCAAACTAAAAGATTCTGAAATTTGGCCATTAACAGCAATTCTAGCCTTCGGGCTATTATATAAAGCCTTTATCAATCCAATAAATGAAGAACCAAAACTAAATTTCTCAAGTACTTTGAACAGAAACTTCCATTCCACTCTATCAAAAGCCTTTTCTGCATCCAATGAAACCACTATTGGATAATTCAACTGAAATTTAGATTTATTTATCAAGGTTATTAATCATAAAATATTATCTGACGCATACCTATTTTTTATAAATCCCGTTTGATCACCATGTAACAACGATATTGGTCTATAAGAAGAAACCTATAAAGGGTCTTTATCTTTTTTTGGTATAACCGTAATTATTGCGTTAGAACAAGACTCGGGTAATTGAAAAGTATTATAAGTTTGTTGTAATACATCCTTATAAATAGAAGATACATCAGCACAAAATACTTTATAAAACTCTATAGAAAACCCATCTTCACCAGGTGCCTTTCCATTTGGCATATCTCTTATTGCCATTTCTATTTCATCGTCTGTAAAAGGTTTATCTAACTCTTGTCATCGGCAAACTTGCTGATCCAATTTACCACATTATCATCCAGATCATTAATGTAGATGACAAACAACAATGGTCCCAGCACTGATCCCGGAGGCATGCAGGCCTCAGTTGTGAGAAGTAAACTACTACTCTTTAGTTTCTCCCTTCTAGCCATTATTGAATTCAGTTCACGACTTCACCATGAATCCTAGGGTTTGAACCTGCCAGACTAACCTCTTGTGTGGGACTTTGTCAAAGGCCTTAATAAAGTCCATGTAGTCAAAATCCACAGCCTTTCCTTTGTCAACTTTCCTGGTAACCACCTCAAAAAAACTAAAAGATTGGGTAAACATGACCTACCAGGCACAAAGCCTTGTTGACTATCCCTAATCAGTCCCAGACTCTCCAAATAATTGTAAATTTGATCTCTTGGAGCACCTTCCAATAATTTACCACTAATAACATCAGGCTCACTGGCCTATAATTTCCACAGTTACTTTTGGTGTCTTCTTTAAACAACAGAAAAATGTGGGCTACCTTCCAATCCTCCGGTACCACACCTGTGGCTGAGGACATTTTAAATATTTCTGCCAGAGCGCTTGAAATTTCTACACTAGCCTGCCTCAATGTCCCACGGAATATTTTGTCAGACCCTGGGAATTTATCAACCCTTATTTATTTTAAACTGAAAACACTTCCTCCTCTTTAATCTGTATAGGCTCCATGACCTCACTGTTTGTTTTCTTTACTTCTCTCAACTCTGTGCCAGTTTCCTGAGTAAATACTGATGCAAAAAATGCATTTAAGATCTTCCCCATCTCTTTTGGCACCATACATAGCTGACCACTCTAATCTTTTGTCCCTTACTATCCTTTTCCAATCACATTGTCTGCCAAAAGAATCTCATGTCTTCTTTTAGCCTTCCTGATTTCTTTCTTGAGGTTTTTCTTGCATTTTTTATAGTCCTCCTCATTTGCTCCATTTCCTATATACCGCTCTCTTCTTCTGAACCAGATCCCCAATATCGTTCAAAATCCAAGCTTGTTAACCTTGCCTTTAATCCTACCAGGAACATACTTGTACTCTCAAAATTTCACATTTAAAGGTCTTCCTCTTACCTTGCACATCCTTGCCTGAAAACAACATCCTAAATTCATGCATTCTAGATCATTTCTCATTTCCTCAAAATTGGCCTTTCTCGGATTTACAATTTCAACCTGAGACCCAGACATGTCCTTCTCCATAAATAACTTGATTAATGGCATTATGACCACTGGGCCCGAAATGCTCCTCAACACATACTTATGTTATCTATCCTGTCTCATTCACTAATAGACAATCCAGTATTGCGCTCTCTCTACTTGATACCTCTATATTCTTCTCTCTTTGGCTTGGCTTCGCGGATGAAGATTTATGGAGGGTGTAAATGTCCACGTCAGCTGCAGGCTCGTTTGTGGCTGACAAGTCCGATGTGGGACAGGCAGACACGGTTGCAAGGGAAAATTGGTTGGTTGGGGTTGGGTGTTGGGTTTTTCCTCCTTTGTCTTTTGTCAGTGAGGTGGGCTCTGCGGTCTTCTTCAAAGGAGGTTGCTGCCCGCCAAACTGTGAGGCGCCAAGATGCACGGTTTGAGGCGATATCAGCCCACTGGCGGTGGTCAATGTGGCAGGCACCAATAGATTTCTTTAGGCAATCCTTGTACCTTTTCTTTGGTGCACCTCTGTCAAGGTGGCCAGTGGAGAGCTCGCCATATAACACGATCTTGGGAAGGCGATGGTCCTCCATTCTGGAGACGTGACCCACCCAGTGCAGCTGGATCTTTAGCAGTGTGGACTCGATGCTGTCGACCTCTGCCATCTCGAGTACTTCGACGTTAGGAATGAAAGCGCTCCAATGAATGTTGAGGATGGAGCGGAGACAACGCTGGTGGAAGCGTTCTAGGAGCCGTAGATGATGCCGGTAGAGGACCCATGATTCGGAGCCGAACAGGAGTGTGGGTATGACAACGGCTCTGTATACGCTTATCTTTGTGAGGTTTTTCAGTTGGTTGTTTTTCCAGACTCTTTTGTGTAGTCTTCCAAAGGCGCTATTTGCCTTGGTGAGTCTGTTGTCTATCTCATTGTCGATCCTTGCATCTGATGAAATGGTGCAGCCGAGATAGGTAAACTGGTTGACCGCTTTGAGTTTTGTGTGCCCGATGGAGATGTGGGGGGGGCTGGTAGTCATGGTGGGGAGCTGGCTGGTGGAGGACCTCAGTTTTCTTCAGGGTGACTTCCAGGCCAAACATTTTGGCAGTTTCCACAAAACAGGATGTCAAGCGCTGAAGAGCTGGCTCTGAATGGGCAACTAAAGCGGCATCGTCTGCAAAGAGTAGTTCACGGACAAGTTTCTCTTGAGCTTGCAGGCGCCTCAGATTGAAGAGACTGCCATCCATGCGGTACCGGATGTAAACAGCATCTTCATTGTTGAGGTCTTTCATGGCTTGGTTCAGCATCATGCTGAAGAAGATTGAAAAGAACCAAGCCATGAAAGACCTCTATATATTGATTTAGAAAACTTCCCTGAACAGATTTGACAAATCCCAAGCCATCCAGGCCTTTTACAATATGGGAGTCCCAGTCATTAAGTTAAATCTTCTACTATTACAACCTTATGATTCCTGCAGCTGTCTGCTATCTCTCCACAGATTTGCTCCTTCAATTCTTGTTGACTATTGGGCTGTCTTTAATACAGTCTCATGAATGTTGTCATATCTTTTCCTCAGCTCCACCCATATACCCTCAGTTGATGAATCCTCTGGTCTGTCCTGCCTGAGCACAGCTGTGAAATTTTCCCTGAAGAGCAACGCCCCTCCTCCCCCTTTCATTTCAACAAATCCACCCTCCCCCCAACTTCTATCGTGTCTGAAGCAATGGAAGCCCAGAACATTGAGCTGGCAGTCCACTTCTTCCTGCAACCAAGTTTCACTAATGGCCACAATCCCATATGCCTATCAACAGTCTAAGCTTGTCTGCAAAGAATTAGATGCACCTGAGAATATTTCCATCATGTACAACCCATTGATTTCCAACGGTGCATGCAATTTTCACATAATCTTTTCCCTCCTCCATTCCTCTATCTGCTCTGGAACTCTGGTTCCCATTCTTTTGCAAGTCTAGTTTATACCCCCTGTAGCAGCACCAGCAAATCTTCCCACAAGGATATTGGTTCCCCTCCAATTCAGATGCAAACCATCCTGTCTGAACAGCATGCACCCTCCCTTGAAGAGAGCCCAATGATCCAGAAACCTGAAGCCCTCATGTTAAGCTGTATTATCCTCTTATTTCTAACCTCACTAGCATGTGGATTGCAATCATGAGATCGCATCTCTGGAAGTCCTGTCCAACCTAGCACCTAACTCTGTAAACTCTCCTTGCAGGACCTCCACCCTTCCTACCCATGTCATTGTTCCTTACATGGATCACAACATCTGACTGCCCATCCTCCCTCTTGAGAATGCTGTGAACTCAATCTGAGATATCTCGGATACTGGCACCAGAGAGGCAACATACCATCTGGGATTCTCAGTCCCTTCCACAGAACCTCTTATCTGTCCTCCTAACTATGGAATCCCTGATCACTACAGCTCTTCTCATCCTCCCTTCCTAGTCACAGGATCAGACTGTGCCAGAGACCTGATCGCCATGGCTTGTCTCTGGTAGATCATTCCCCCCAACAGTATCCAAAATTGTATTCTTGTTATTGAGAGGATCAGCCACAGGGGTTCCCTGCACTGCCTGCCTTTTCCCTTTCCCTCTCCTGACTGTCACCCATCTACCCTCCTCCTGCCTTCTAGGTGTGATAGTGTCCCTGTAACACCTGTCTATACCCCTTTTGTCTCCTGAATGATCCAGAGGTCATCCAACTCCAGCTCCAGTTCCTTAACTCAATTTGTCAGGAGCTGCAGTTGGATATACTCGCAAATGAAGTAGACAAAGATACTGCCAGCTTCCCTGATGACCCACATTCTGCAGGAGGAGCATTCCCTTGCCTTGGCTGCCATTTCCACTATATATTACTAGAGGCAAAAATATATAAAACCTGCCCTTACCTACCTGCTGAATCCTTTTTGTTCCTGCAATAGGCTGGCCCTTTCTTCACCTCCTTCACCACCACCACCTCAGCCTCTTCTTGCCAAAACCTCTTGAGCCAAAGCCTTTCCAACTGACTCAGCCTACTCTGATAATGACTGCTCCACTACACAGCTCCTCACTTTTATAGTGATGTTTGGGTCACCTGACTTCAGTTGCCCTTGTTATCAGAAAATATAAACATTGTACTTTCCGTTAATGCTTTAAATGTGAGTGTAAAAAAGATTTGGGAATATGGTACTTAAAATTAAGGTAGACATCAAAAAATTATTTTTAAAAAATAATTTTATTTAAAAACACAGAAAATGTTGAAATAATTGAGGGAATTCAGTTTCACAAATGTAAAATCAATTTTATAGGTTTTCTGTGCATCTGTTTACTTTCAACCAACTTGTAAAGCAGAACTTTCAAGTCTCTCTGCCCTTCAGCCCTCTCTATGATAAAATGTAATCATTCTCTATTATATCATGATTTTCTTATGTTAAAAATTGATTTATAAGTGTTGGTTATTATCCATCGTGTTGCACTTTAGTTTTGCTTCATGCAATTTTATCTTCCTTACTCAAGGGTCGAGTTCTCCAAGTCCGCCTACTTTGGAGCAAATCCAAGTGAAAGGTAAGTAATTTTATTTTGTGCCAATTAAACAACTCGCTTTTTCCTACCATGTTGTTTTTTTCTTATCAAAGTTCTGCTCTGTTTGCTCTTTTTTCTCTCTCTATAGTTGCTGCCTAACCTATTGATCCTGGGTTACAAATGGAGTGTGGCCCAGTTCTCTTCAAATGGTAGATCCAGTGACAGCAATTAGGATATGCTGCCACCACTTCGACCCACACCCATGCACCCTCTACCCCCCGACACCCCAATACTAACTGCACAACCAGCAGTCCCATCAAGTATGTTCTCTTTTCTAGCATTATGATTTTTAAAACATTTATACACCTCTCTTTTACTTTCCCTCTTTCCTGAATGTCTTGCACCCAGAACTATTCAGCTTTTAATCTTTTGAGGCAAATCTTCAATATCATTGACTCTATGTCAGAATGCTCATTTCTGCCTGTATCATATTCATGTATTTTCATTCTTAAACTCCCTGCTTAATCTAAACTTTTGTATTTTGTATAATTCTATCTAATTCTGTATTATTTCTAACTCTAATGTCTTCAGTTTTATACTTCTCCTGAAGTTGACTCTCTTTGTTCGCTCATATACAAAACTTGTAATTTTATCTTTTGGTGGAAATATGTATCTAAAGTTTACTTGAATTGGTTTGTTTCAAGTGTATTGTATAAAAATATCTTTGAATTCAAGATGAGGCTATCTTGGTAGAATGTTTTTTTTGTAGATAAATCTATTAAGTACAAATTGGCAGTGAAATTGATGTGAGAAATTAAGCAATAAAGTAGAATGAAAACAGAAATATGAAAATTATTTAAATGTTCAAAAAGTAATTTGCCTAGAAATTCACATCTGTTGGTACTGCTTTAAACAAAAAACTCAATGGAGCTGCTCAGAATATGAACAGAGGAAAAGACCTTCAAGGGCAATTAAGTGTCCCCTACAAATAAAGATGGGAGAACAAGTCAATTCCACAGCACGAGAATAGGCCCTTCAGCTCATCTTGTCCAGGCCAATCAAGCTAGTCTCATTCAACTGCCTTTGGCCCATGTCCCTCTTAACATTTCCTTTATCCACTAATATAGGATAAAGCACTAGTAAAGGAATTAAACAACTACTTTGTGACAGTCTCAACAGAAAAAGATGCACAAATCTGCAAAAATACAAAGGATCAAGGATAGAGTGCCCTGTATTTTGCTTAACAGAGACCAATGATTTCACACTAAAATGTGCAAAGTATAACTTTAGTTCTATTTAACTAGAGAAATGTATAAATGATAATTTCATTGTTTGAATCCTAATTCTGTATTTTTCAGTTAAAGCTATTCTGAAGAAACGAGAATATGGGTCTACATACACTCAAAATAATTTCATCACAGCTATGCGAGCAATGAATGAGTTCTGTCTAAAACCCAGGTAATCATTAGTTGTATTAAAAGTATTATATTTTAGTTTTAAAGCAGAAAAAAAATTATAACTGCTGGATAATTGTTCTTTCTTTTGCCGTAAAGAACCTAGCTATATAAACCAAAAACTAAGTTTATGAATTCTGTTAAACCCAGGTATAAGAATGAGATAAATTACTAAATTATGAGATGTTCATATACCATATATGCAGTTGTATAGGATGACCATGGAATTTCCACCTAAAATGTTGGTTTTGAATGATGCCCTTTGAATAAGATGCCCCCTCCCCTCAAAATGGCACTTTCCGCTGACCAGTGATGCTGTTAAAAGCAAATCACAATATTTAACAATTATCATTTAAAGGTTTAAATTTTATTTGGATGTTTTAAAATAAATCACAGTAGGCTCCTGTAACAGGCCGGTTAAAACCTGTACAGAGCCGACAGCAGTTGGACCCTGCAGAGGAGTGCTGAGACTTCGTAAATTACTAACGAGTCATGCACGAGATTGCTTCGGAGCCGACAATTACTTCATCATCAAGGGAAGAAGTTTAGACTCTTTGTATAGGACTACCCCTGATTTTAAGGTGAAAATGTGGAATTTTGAGAACTGTCCTATACAATGGCATATATGGTAGGAAAGTGCATTGTTTTAACCATCTATTATTGATTCCAAATCTATGTTCTGAAAGGTGTCATATCTTGTATTTCAAAATTCTGTAATGTAGAAATCTTTCATTAAAGTAGGTATTATGTTTTGTGACAAATGATGTTGTGCTTGTATTGTATATAGATATGTTTTTGGGAGATAAATTGGGGCAGGTTTTTTTAGTGTAGGTCACATACAAACACTTTAAAACAGATCTTATTTAAAATACTGGAGCTAATCTCATGCTAGACAGGGCAGCACCAAGAGCCTTTGCAAAAGCTTTGGAGAGTGCCCAAGAGACTTCACTAATGGATTGTTGCTTACAAAAAGGCAACAGATGCAAGAACTCGTCGGAGCTGCAGGCTGTCTGGAATGGAATTTGCTGTTCTAAGAGGGTTGTTTTGTTTTGCAAGCAGAGAGAGAAAAACAAGTTTTCTCTCAGAGAGAGAGGGAGAATTCAGTTCTGCAGGGCTACAGTCAGCAGCAGCAGCTGGGGCTATAACAGGATAAGCTGGCAAGCTTGTGGAAAAACCCCATTCGGAAGATGGGTTGCAAGTTCTTAGTTCAGCCTGGTCAAAGCTCTTGTGGTTCATACGAAAGGAGAGGACTGGCTGCCTAATGTTTCACTTGAAATAATATAAACAAAGTGGAACTCTGTGGTGACCTGAAAGATAGAGGTTATTATCTGGAAAACCCTGAAGGGGCAAGTTTCATCAGCAAGACACTGAAGTGGCTGGTTACAAGGCATCAGTTGTGGGTATCCAACGAACAACAAGTCTCTCTCTCTCTAAAACTGACAAGAACCTTCCTGAGTGGTATCCATTTATCTTTCTAGCACCAAAGCCTGGTGAACTTCATAAATGTTAAATTCTGTGCTCAGTATAAGAATTGCCTGCAACCAGTGAACATGGAGGAGTGAGAAGTGAGATTAGACTGTGAATCAAAGAAGTTTTCTGAACTTACATACACATTACATACACGTGGGCTTAGGATTAGAATGGGGTTACGTTAGGTTAGTTAAGTTGATAGTAATAAGTTAAAGTTTGATCCTGTTTTCATGTTTAAAGATAATTAAAAGCAACATTTGTTTAAGTAACCCTTTGTCTTGGTGATTATCTATTGCTACTGGGTTTTGGGGTCCTCTGGGCTCGTAACATTTTTGGGGACTCGTCCTTTCAGATTGAAAATTGGAGTTTTGGGATCTTAAACTTTAGGAGTTTTTGTGATTTATTAGTTGGTTTTTCCAAGCTAATTTAAAGCTTGTGTGTGGAAAAACAGTAGCAATGGATCTTGATACATTTTTGTAACAACCATCACTTGCAGAGCAAGAGAAAAAAGGAATTGATGGTTATTTCTAAGGCATTAAAGCTGACTGAAGTCAAGCATTGGATGAGGAAAATACAAATACAGGGGATTATAGTGAACTACAATTTAGGTTAGGGAAAATTTGTTGATAAAGACTTGGAATATTTTCCAGAGGATAGATCTTTTGAATTGGAATTGGAGAAATTGAGGGTGGATGAAGAAAGAGAAAAACTGAGGGTGGAAGAAGAAAGAGAAATCGAGGGTGTTAGAGGCTGAAAATCAGGAGTGAAAAATGAGGATATATGAGGAAGAGGAAACTGAAAAATGGAGGAAGAGGTAGATGAAAGACAGAGGGAGGATGATGAAAGACAAAGAAAATATGACTTGGAAAAGGTTTCAATTAGAGAAGTTAAAAATTGAGTTAGAGGGAAGTAAGAGAATTGGGGCTGTAAATCCTGGGGAGAGGTTTTTGCCGGTAGAGAGGTAAATCTAGTTCCTCCTTTTGATGAGGGAGATATAGATACATATTTTCAGCTTTCTGAAAAGGTTGCTGAGAGCTCAAGATGGCCAAAAGAAAAATGGCCTCGTGTGCTTCCAAGTGTATTGAAGAGAAAAGCACAAATTGCATACTCTAGTTTGACTTCAGGTCAAGTGGCAAATTATGCTACTGTTAATCGAGCAATATTGAAAGCTTATGAGTTGGTTCTGGAAGCATATAGACAAAAATTTAGGAGTTTGGTGAAAACATGGAATCAATCTTATATAGATTTTGCTCTGGGAAAATCTGTATGTTTTGACTGTTGGTGCACCTCAGAAGGAATAAATAATGATTTTGACAGATTGAGAGAATTGATACTAATTAAGGAAATTAAAAGGTGTTTTCCAAATGAGATTAAATGATACCTGGATGAGAGAGACGTGGGGACGTGGTGGCAAATGGCTAGATTAGCAGATGAATTTGCCCTGATTCACAAAGGTACATCTCAGAATAGTAGGTATTTTCAGAGAGTTAATGTGGAACAGATTAGTAAGCCTGTTCAGAGGGTTAATGTGGAGCAGACTAGTAAGCCTGAAATTGAGTGTGGGGAGAATATTAAGAGAAAAGATGAAGAGAAGGTGGGAAAGGACAGAACTTCTGGATTTCTATGTCATTTTTGTAAGAAACATGGTCATTTTATTGCAAATTGTTTGGTGTTGAAAAAGGTTTTTCCGGAAGCATGTATTCAGACAGTTGAATTTAAGGAGAGCAGATGTTCCAAACATGGAGAGGGTGTCATGGATGTTTTCAAACTTTTTGTTTCAGAGGGCTTAGTTTCAGTATAGAAGGGAGAATCACAGGTTCCAGTTAAAATTCTTAGGGATGCTGGGGCTGCTCAATCACTATTGTTGGAAAATGTTTTAACTCTCGATCAAAAGACTGACACAATGGAGACGACTCTTATTAAAGGTGTTGGAGGTGAGGTAGAATCAATGTCGCCTCACAACATAGTGCTGAATACAGAATTAGTTAAAGGACTTGTAGTCAGAGTAATTTCAAAGTTTGCCATGCCGGGTGTCTCATTTTTATTAGGGAATGATTTGGCAAAGTTGTGTCAGTTTTGAGATTAATAAATCAGCCTAGTAAGGATGAGGTTGAAGAGGATTGTGAGATACATCCTGCATGTGCTGTAACAAGGTCTTTGTCTAAGGAAATTAGGAGAGTTGATGAAGGTCCAGTTGATAGAGACTTGCCTCGTCCTTCTGAAATAGTCTTGAAGGAGCAGGTTAACTCTAGTAGTAAGGATTTCTCTTTGTCAAGAAAAGGGTTAATTAAGCAACAGAAAACAGATACAGATCTTAGTGACTGAAGGGACAAAGCAGTAAGTGGACAGGAGATTGAAGAAATTGTTTGTGGATATGACTTGAAGGGTGAATTGTTATTGAAACCTTATTATGAGGATAAGGGTAGTGGGGAACAATCTGTATCAGAGGTGTTAGTTGTTGACAGGGTTGAGAAAGTTATGGATCATAAGATTATGGAAACAGAATCTTGTGAGGGTAACCTTAAAGAAACCATGGTTCCTGTGTGCCTGTCTAACTTGGCAATTTTTGAAAATTTGGAGGAAAGGTTGGGCCATCTTAAGTCACAAGAACATATGCAGTTGAAAGAATTAATTTTTAAATATACAAATTTGTTTCCTGATGTGCCATAAAGGGCATTAGTGATTTATCATGATGTGGATGTGGGAGAATCAAGTCCCATAAAACAACACCCATATAGAATAAACATTCAGAATGTAGTGAAATAAAGGATCAGGAGGTGGAATATATCTTTAAAAATGATATTATTAGACCTCCAAACTCAGATTGGTGTTCTCCTTGCATTCTGGTACCTAAACCAGATGGAACTGTTAGGTTCTGTACAGATTATAGGAAGGTTAATTCAGTAACTAAAGCAGATACTTATCCTATTCCGAGAATAGATGACTGTATTGATAAAATTGGCAAAGCTAAATTTCTTACTAAGTTGGATTTGTTGAAGGGTTACTGGGTGTGTCTCTAACGGAGAGAGGAAAGAATATTTTGGCTTTTTTAACTCCATCTGGTTTATAGGAGTATAATGTGTTACTTTTTGGCGTGAAAAATGGCCCTGCAACATTCCAAAGAATGATTAATTCGGTAATCCAAGGGTTAACACATGCAGGTGCTAATATTGATGACTTGGTCACAAAAAGTGAGGCATGGGAAAAACATCTAAGGGAATTGGTCAATTTGTTTGCAAGATTATCCAAAGCAAATCTAACTGTTAAATTAGCAAAAAGTCAAATTGCAAATGTCACTGTAACATACTTGGGTCACATAGTTGGTCATGGCAAAGTTGCACCTATTCAAGCAAAGATTAATGCAATTTCTGAGTTTCCTATTCCCAATGGCAAGAAAGCAGTGAGAAGGTTTTTAGGAATGGCAGAATATTATAGGAGATTTTGCTGAGGTTGCTCTTCCTTTAACCAATGTTTTGAAGAAAGCGGAGAAATTTGTGTGGACTAAAGTTTGTCAGACAGCTTTGGAAAATTTAGAATAGATGCTATGCCATTGCCCTGTGTTAAAATCTTCTGATTTTGACAGACCATTTTCTTTAACAATGGATGCCAGTGAGGGGGCAGCAGGTGCAGTTTTGTTACAAAAACATAATGAAATTGACCATCCAGTTGCCTACTTTCCAAAAATATTCAATATTCATCAAAAGAACTATTCCACTATTGAGAAGGAATTGATGTCTATAATATTTGCTCTGCAGAATTTTGATGTATATCTTAGCACCTTTCATGAACCAACTGTGATATTTACTGACAACAATCCACTGGTGTTTTTGAATAAAATGAAGAATAAAAACAGAAGATTGTTAAACTGGAGTTTAATATTTCAAGAATATAATCTGCAAATTATTCATATCAGAAGTACAGATAATGTGATAGCAGACTGTTTGTCAAGATGTTAAAATTCATCATGTATTGAAAAACATATTCTCAACATTGGGTTACATTGTTATAACATATATATTGTGTATTATTATTTCTTTAGTAATTTTAAAGTCAGTTCAGTTATTACTGAGTTTAAACTCGAGTTAAAATTCCTTTGTAGGGGAAAGTGTGACAATTTATGTTGTGTTTGTATTGTATATAGATATGTTTTGGGGAGATAAATTGGGGCAGGTTTTTTTTAGTATAGGTCACGTAGAAACACTATAAAACAGATCTTATTTAAAATACTGCAGCTCTGCTCATGCTAGACAGTCCAGCGCCAAGAGCCTTTGTAAAAGCTTTGAAGAGTACCCAAGAGACCTCACTAATGGATTGTTGTTTACAAAAAGGCAACAGATGAAAGAGAAAGCTGCAGGCTTTCTGGAGTGGAACTTGCTGTTCTAAGAGGGTCGTGTGGTTTTGCAAGCAGAGAGAAAAATGAGCTTTTCTCAGAGAGAGGGGGGAGAGAGATCAGTCAGCAGCAGCAGCAGCTTATGGAAAACCTCATTTGGAAGGCGGGTTGTGAGTGCTTGCTTCAGCCTGTTCGAAGTTCTTGTGGTTCATACAAGAGGAGAGGACTGGCTGTCTAATATTTCACTTGAAATAAAAGATAGAAAAAGGAACTCTGTGGTGACCTGAAAGAAAGAGGTTATCATCTGGAGAACCCTGATTGGACAAGTTTCTTCCGCAAGACACTGAAGTGGGTGGTTACAAGGAATCAGTTGTGGATGTCCAGTGAACAACAAATCTCTCTCTCTAAAACCGACAAGAACCTTCCTGAGTGGTAACCATTTATCTTTCTAGCACCAAAGCCTGGTGAACTTCATAATTGTTAAATTCTGTGCACAGTATAAGAATTGCCTGCAACCAGTGAACTTGGAGGAATGAGAAGTGAGATAGGATTGTGAATCAAAGAACTTTTCTGAATTTACATATACATTACATACATGTACACTTAGAATTAGAAGGGAGTTAAGTTAGGTTAGTTAAGTTAATAGTTATAAGTTAAAAGTTTGATCCTGTTTTCATGTTTAAAGATAATTAAAAGCAACTTTTTGTCTTTGTCTTTGTCTGTTGCTGCTGGGTTTTGGGGTCCTCTGGGCTCGTAAGACTGTATAAATAGCACACCCTGAATTGATGTGTTAGAGGTTATTTTGACTTCATCCTGTCACTTAGCACATTTTAAGCTTTAACAACTAACTCCAGTCTCATTGTACCATGTCACAACACAATGCAGTTTTAAAATGTCTATAGTAGTTCTTCAGTAAACGTCTGTTGTATTCCTTTTGTCTACAGTGACCTGGAGAAATTGAGGAAAATAAGACGGCGAAGTCCTCATGATGATACAGAGGCTTTTACTGTACATTTGAGATCTGATGTGGAAGCCAAGTGGGTATTGCTCAATTTTAATCCTGAAATAATGCATAAATAAGTAAGAAATGCAAGCTATATAAATGTTAAAATGTTTAATTTATGATCACAAGGTGAAAACATTGAAAGCGATAGAGCTGAGAGCAGAACAGAAGTAGAATATGAATGAACACATGGCTTTTCGATCAAATGTTCTATCAATCCACCAACATTCCATGCCCTTAACATTTCTGGTCCAAATTATATTTTCTTTAATGCCTAATAGTATATCCTAACCCAAGGTTCCTTTAATGTATCCATTCTGGGTTTTTTTGTGTCGATATACTGTGCGATATACGATATACTATTTCAACTTGGAAATCAATAGAATTGTATTGAAATTAAATACAGCTTTCTCTGTCAAGTACATGATTCAGTATGTTCTTCAATATAAAATGCTTTCATGTGCCCTTTGTTAGAATGTTGAATGTTGTCATTGAATTATAGCCAACAAGTTTTGTGTAATTTGCAGAATAAATATCCTGTGTTTCACTGAATGTTGTTTTTTCTTATAATAATCTTGACTATGGAATCAGAAAGGTGATACCTTACAAAAACACCCCTGATGAAAGGTTCAGGTTGAAACATTGACCACCTTTTACTTCCAATGGGTGCTGTGTGACCTGCTACGTTTCTTCAATACTTTAGTCTACTGCACTAGACTCCAGCATTTGCAGATTTTCTTGTTTTCCTCAATCTGCAGGAGTATCAGAGCATGCCAATTTCCCTTGAGAGAAGTCATTCCAGGTATAGACAGAAGGATTAGAGAAGTGTTGAATAATTTTTTTATTCAAAGAATGGTGGTATTTGCAAAATCACTGCCTAAAAGTGCATGAAGATACAAATGTTCAATTTATTTTTAAAAAATATTGGAAGGATTACTTGCGTCATAATCTGAGACTAAGATCTTTTAAGTTGTAATAATAAATTGGATAAATACATGGATGGGAGAGGTCTGGAGGGTTATGAAATGGGAGCAGGTCCCTGGGACTAGTGGAATAATCAGCACAGACTAGAAGGGCTGAATGACCTGTTTTCTGTGCTGTAGTGTTCTCTGGTTCTAAGAACTGCAAATTTAGGAAATTTTCAGCAAGTCTGCAGGGCGGCATGGTCGGCACAGTGGTTAGTTTAAAGCCTTTACAGCGCCAGCGATTGGGACCAGGGTTCGAAATCTGTGCTGTTGTTAAGGAGTTTGTCCCTTCTCCCTGTTTCTGCATGGGTTTTCTCCGGGGGCTCTGGTTTTCTCTGACAGTTCGAAACGTAACGGGGGTGTAAATTAATTGGGTGTAAATTGAGCATCATGGACTCATGGGCAAAATGGCCTGTTGCCGTGCTGTATGTCTAAATTTATACCTGGGGCCTAATGTACTTGTACATTTTGAACATTCACTGAAATTGAACCACTTAGAGCAATGACATAAGCCATCAAAACAAAATAAAAATGGGATTTATTTCCATAGAAATGGAATCAAAAAGCAAAGTTACTTTAAACTTGTATGAAGCTCTGCTTAGACTGCAGGAGTAATTTCTGAGATCCAGTAAAAAGAATATAGCAGCACTAGAGAGGGAGCAGAGAAGAATTATACTGGAATTGTGGGCATCAAATAATAACAGTACCTATTATCTTGTGATGTGCAAAATATTTGACAACTTTCCAGTTTAAAATAAAGGAATACACATAGCATTTTCATTGACAATTCAGTATATATTAAAGTTTAACAAGAAATTGCTCCCAAATGACAAAAATGCTCAACAGACTGAAGGAAAGAACAAGTATCTATTAATTTAAACATTTTATTTTCTTAATGTTTAAATTATAACCTTTTTGACTATCACAGAAATTTTTCTGACAGTTATTTCATCACTTGCCATTTGTAATAGCATTTAACATTTGAAAGTGTGTTCAATTTATTTTCCAGTTGATACCAAAAATTTGAGAGCATTGAGTTTCAGCAAATGGAGACAGTGGTCTGTTTCTTCATGAATAGGAGAAGAGAAACCTACTTTAAGCCAATGTTACTAAATCACCAAGATATAATATGCCAAGTTGATGATAGTGGGAAGGATGCATTTGATACGATATCCTAGAAATGTATTCACGGGATTCTTTTTTTTCCACAAACAAGAGTTGAATGTCGTCATCAATGAAATGATCTATGAATAATGCAGAGGGGCAGCATGGTTAATGTAGCAATTAGCATCATGCTGTTACAGTGGCAGCGACCTGGGCTCAAATCTGGCGCTGTCTGTAAGGAGTTCGTATGTTCTCCCCGTGTCAGAATGGGTTTCCCCTGAGTGCTCTGGCTTCCTCTCACTTTCAAAGCATACTAGAAATTGTAGGTCAATTGGGTGTAATTGGGTTGCATGGGCTCATGGGCCAAAAGGGCCTATTACTGTCCTGTATGTCAATGTGGAAATGTGTCTCTTGTAGTATGCTGTACATTATTAAATTGAGTTTTTTCTCTTTCTCCCTCATCTTGTATATGCTTTTTATGAAAGCTTTCTTTCTTCAATCTTTTTATTAAACATCTTGTATCAAACAATACATAAGAAGAATAGAATACAGAATCAAATACTAAAAACAGAAACATGCATATATTGCAATACATAATACAACATATAACATTATAACATAGTGAACAATATTATCCCTTTCTCCTCAATTTGGAATATTCAGAAAAGAGAAAAAAAAATATTGTTAAAACCCCATCTAATCTACCAAAATAAACAAAATAAAAACAGCAAAAAAAATTACTGGGCAGCCTAAACTGAGTGTTTACTACAACAGATCAGTGCAAACTATTTATCTGGTCTTTGCCATTTAAAAAAAAACAACAGAAATCCAGAACAGTCTGGAAGATGGTCAAAATTCAAATGAACTCATACAAAAATACAGTACAACTCTGATTATCCAAAATCAGATTCTCAGAAATCCTAATTTATCCATTTTTTTTTCCAAGCCGAACTGACCGGGGACCTTGGTGGGGAGGTTTTGGTGATCGGTAGTGGCCAGCATTTTTTTTTTGGTGAGAATTAAACATTATTTCAATGCTTAAAAAGCAGTCCCTTTTTGCTTGTTACGTGATATGCTGTTGCTACTGGGCTGTTTTTTTTTTAAATGACTCTTTATCTGACACAGGCCCAGTCCCAACCATTTCGGATAATTGGAGTTGTACTGTAGTTTATGAAAGGACGCCATCTCATCAAACCTAACAGAGATATCAAAGTGCAGCTTCTAATTTTTTCTAAACTTAAATATAACATAACTTGAGAAAGCCATTGCATCAAAGTAGGCGAATTAGGATCATTCCATTTAAATAAAATGGCTCTTCTGGCCAACAGTGTAGTAAGTGCAGAAGTGAAAACTTGGCCCACCTCTGGAACTATAATTCCAAAAATAGCAGTCAATGGATTAGGTTGCAATCTAATACTCAGTAATAATTGACAAAGTCTTGAAAATATCTGTCCAATACCTCTCCAATACAGAGCAAGACCAAAGCATATGTGTTGGTGTGGCCACTGTGATTTAGATCTATTTAGGTCTAACATTAGGAAAGATACAGGCCAATTTTTCTTTTGACATATGAACCTGATGTACCACTTTAAACTGAATCAATGTGTGTTGGGCACATAATGAAGAGGTATTAGCCATTCCAAAAATCTTTTCCCAAAGTTCCTCTGGGAGAAGTGACTGAAGTTCCAATTTCCAAGCTCTTCTAATTTTATCATCAGAGATCAATTGCAATTTTAATAAATTATTTTAAATATTCCCCAGTAAACCCTTATGGGAAGGTTTCAAATGAAAGAGAGTATCAACCAAATCAGGTTGAAATGATACAGGAAAGTTAGGTAATATTTTATCCAATGCATTCTTAAAATGAATTTTTCCTATAAACCTTGAGGAATATTTGTTTGGGATATTTATTTTTTTGTAGATGAAAGACAATTATATGGTGTTCAGTTCAAATTCTAAGACCCACAAATTATTTTACACACGAAAAGGACTGTTAATGGGCCTTGTTTGCTGTTAATGATTCCAATAATGAAAACTTATTTTCCTGTGGGGTATTAAAATCTATAACTGCTTATCCCAAAGTCAGGCATATGAGTTGGAATTTCTTAGGATGAGGTCATTTTGGACCTTTTGCATTTGGGGAAGTGATTGGGAGGATGAGGATATAGTGGAAAGAGGAAGGTGAAAATGTTGGGCATTGAACATCAGAGCCTGTACAGTGTGAGGCAGGTTTGGTGAGACTTTGCAGAGTGATCCTAGCCTTTATGGTGCCTGTTGTGACCAGGAACAGGAACATTTGGGGACAGACAGTTGGTCCTTGAAGAGAAGCAGCAAAGGTAATGACATCTGTATATATTTGGCATGTATATGTTTGTTGGACAAATATGTTAGTGGGAAAATGTCAGGGAGTTGTATTTAACTTTTATTGGTGCATGCAGAGACAAGGCAATGGCCAAGTGATCTTGTGTCTTCAGGTAAGGAGGACAGAGAGGAAGCAATTGAGCTCATTAAGGTCAGAGTCTGGTCTCACAGTTCATGGGATGGGGTGGCAATCAATGGGAAATGAGTGCAGTGGAGGGCAGGTGAGAGGTCAAAGGATGAATGAAATGGAGATGTTTCTGAAGGGGCTTCCAGTGGTGTGCTGTGAGGACAAAATTGTTCTGAGAATATAGCAGTTGCAATGAACTTTGCACGGGAAGTGATTTCATATTCTGCCATCTTGATCAGGAATTTTGGTCAAGGTGAAAGATATTTCACATTTAGTGAGGATGTTATGTGATTGATTTTTCTCAGTATTGTCTTTTCCATCAGGAGTAATTTGGCAGTTTTGGATTTTTTAAAAACATTTTCTGCCCTCCCCTACCAAAGAAAGAGGTATAGGTGCCAGAAGGAACAGTTGCTGCCCCTCTACCATTAGATGCCTAAACAAGAAACTCAATCAGGGACTCAATTGTGGACTCCTACTTTGCGCATTATTTATTACTGATTTTTTAATGCAATTGTGTATTCAGTTTGTTTACATTTCATTCCTTGTTTTACATTTCCCTTCTTTGTGTATGTATATCTTTCTCTTGAGTGCAGCTTGCACTACTGATCAATAGAAATTCTGTCTGGCCCACAAGAAAAAGAATCTCGGGGTTGTATCTGATGTCATGTATGTACTCTGACAATAAATTTGAACCAATAAAATAGTTCCAGTTTTAGAAGTTGTATAGTCAATTCTTGATATTCAAATTTTCAGCATCCCAAATATATTCCTAATTAACTACCTTGCATTTTCATTAGTATTAATGCCTGAACTAACATCACTATAATAGAGTATTTCGTGTGATTGTATTGATATGTATGGGAGTAGTTTAACTACAAATTGATTAACATGTATTATCTTGCTGCATATTCTCTGCCTCCTCAGTACTTTGGTTGTAAAGCACTGGGAATATTGGGACCACAGGCACCATGTAAACATATAACTTCAGTTTATTTTTATTGGACATAAACTACAATGTACTAATACGGTGTGTATATCAAAATAAATGGCAGACATTTAAAAGCCATTTGGACGAAGATAACAAAGGGTAACATGGTTATGAATCAAGTGCAAACAAATGGGACTCACTCAGATTGGTAATTTGGTTGGCATGGTGAGTTGAGCTAAAGGGCCTATTCCTATTGTTACGAGCCCAAAACCCAGCAGCAATAGATATTCACCAAGGCAAATGGTTACTTAAACAAAAGTTGCTTTTAATTATCTTTAATCATGAAAACAGAATCACACTTTAACTTATCACTATTGATTTACCTAACCTAACTTAATCCCCTTCTAATTCTAAGCACACGTGCTTGTAATGTGTGTGTAAGTTCAGAAAAGTTCTGTGATTCACAGTCCAATCTCACTTTTCTTTCCTCCAAGTTCACTGGTTGCAGGCAGTTCTTATACTGTGCACAGAATTTAACATTTATGAAGTTCACCAGGCTTTTGTGCTTGAAAGGTAAATGGTTACTGCTCAGGAAGGTTCTTGTCAGTTTCTTGTCAGCCACTTCAGTGTCTTGTCAAAGAAATCTGTTCTCCAGATGATAACCTCTATCTTTCAGATCACCACAGAGTTCCTTTTTGTTTCCCTTATTCCAAGTGAAACATTAAACAGCCAGTCCTCTCCTCTTGCATGAACCACAAGGGCTTTGACCAGGCTGAACTAAGAACTCCCAACCTGTCTTCCAAATGGGGTTTTCCACAAGCTTGCCAGTTTGTCCTGTTCCAGTCCTAGCTGCTGTTGCTGACTATTCCTGTGGAACTGATCTCTCTCTCTCTCTCCATCTCTCTCGCTCTCTCTCTCGCTCTCTCTCTCTCTCTCTCACACACACACACACACACACACACACACAGAAAGAAAAGCCTGTTTGCCTCTCTCTGCTTGTAAAACCACATGATCTCGGACACTCTCCAAAGCTTTTGCAAAGGCTCTGAGGCCCCAACATTTCTAGCATTAGCAGAGCTCCAGTATTTTAAATAAGATCTGTTTTAAAGTGTTTGTATGTGACCTACATGAACAAACCTTTCCCAATTTATCTCCCAAAATCATCTATATACTCTGTCACACTGTGCTATATCACTCAATGACTAATTTACTGAACTGCATTCTTTTTAAGACATTTGAGTGTTATGGCACTGGTTTCCTTATTTGAGGAAAGATGTGTTAGCTTTGGAGTTAGTGCAAAGGAGGTTCAACAGGTTGATTCCAGATATGAGAGGGGTTTAGCTTCTGCAAAGAGATCAAGTTGTCTGGGACTCTACTCGCTGGAATTTAGAAGAATGAGAGGATATCTTATAGAAACGTATAAAATTATGAAAGGCATAGATAAGATGGATGGAGGTAAGTTGTTCCCATTGGTGAGGGGAGACTAGAATTAGTGGACTAGCCTCAAGATTCAGGGTAGTAGACTTTGAGTAGCGATGAGGAGGAATTACTTTTCCCAGAGGGTGGTAATCCTTGGAAGTTGCTGCCCATTGAAGCAGTGGAGGCAACTTCACTAAAAACATATTTAGACAAGGTTGGATAGATTTTTACATAGGGGAGAAAAGGCAGGGAGGTAGAGATGAACCATTCATCAGATCATCCATTATCTAATTGAATGGCAGAGGAGACTTGACTGGCTGGATATTCTAATATTCTTATAATGAGTCATTTTTCTTCTGCCAGGTGATGTATTTATATTGATAAAAATAATTGTATATAATAGTTTCTGAGAGCATGCTGCTTGACAGCCTCCAAAAATAAGTTTTTACCACAGTGCTCAATTTTTATGTCACATGCCTCTCTCTCTGTTAGTATCAGCAGATGCTTCATTCTTATTTTTTTGTCAGCTATTACCTTTGCAAACTGAATTATTTGTGAGGTCTGCTCTCTGTACTTGTAAACGAGTAGAAGAAAACATTCTCTCTAAAGCAATTGAATGTTATTTGAAGGAAACATGACTAATTAAACACAAGATGGGAAAACTACTCGTCTTGTACAATCAGATATAAGTATTTAAATAACTTTGTGAATGGAAGTTTGAAACTTGTGTTATTAGCCGAGTATATATCATCATTTCTGATCATTACTCAATATTGTTTTTCAAGAGCTCTTGACGTGCATGGAAGTTTAGAAGCTCTTGCAAGGGCAAAAAAACAACGTAAAGAAGAGGAAATCGCATATAGAGAAAGTAAGTGAATTATTTCTGGGGAATTTTAATAAAAAGTTGATATTTTGTTTTAAATTATTAACTCTGGGAGAATTAAGGGGATAAAAACCTGAAAATTCATGTTTTATCATACCAAAGACTGTTTACTAATTCTTTTCATAATTGTTCAAATTCTAATCCATTGGATTTCATTCCAACTATGCAGATTTGAATTTGAAGGATGGTGGTTCAACTAACTACTGTGAGCTCACTTCTGATTCCAATGGCTATAATCCTGAAATTTAAAGTTCAATTATATAATCCTGAATCTTTTCAACTACATAATATTTTTCTGTTTAACTGCAGTACATGAATCACACTGACAACCCAGTGGTGCTCAATTGAGTAAAAATTTGGTACCAGATTAGACATCACTTTAGTTGGGCAGTGACATCAGTTCAGGGTCTCTTAAGTAACAAATAGTAACAGGTCAATGGCGAATGCCATCTCATTGGCTTTACACAAAGCCCTGGAACACCTGGACAGCAAAGATGTATATATCAGGATGCTCTTTATTGACTACAGTTTGGCATTTAACACCCATCATCCCTTCAAAACTCCAATGACCTGGGAGTTAACACCCCACTGTGTAATTGGATCATGGATTTCCTCACCTCCAGACCACAATCAGGGAAGATTGATAATTTCTCCTCCACAATCTCCATCAGTTCCAGAGCACCACAGGGCTGTGGTCTTAGCTCCCTGCTCTACTCACTTTACACCTACGACTGTGTAGCTGAGTATGACAATAGCACCATCGACAAACTTGCTAATGATACCACGGTAGTGGGTTGTATAAAGGAAGGGGATGAGACAGTATACAGGATGGTAATTGAAAACTTGGCTGAAGGGTGCACCAACAACAACTTTGTACCCAATGACACCAAAACTAACCAGGATGTTAACTTCAGGAAAGGAAAGCCAGAGGTATACAATCTAGTGATCATTGAGGGATCAGAGGTGGAGAGGATGAGCAAATTTAAGTTTTTGGGAATCACTATCTCGGAGGATCTTTCCTTGACACAACACATCAATGGCTTTGTGAAGAAAGCACGTCAGCGCCTCTACTTCCTCAGGAGTTTGCAGAGGTTTGGTATGACACCAGAGACCCTGGTAAATTTCTACATAAGTGTGGTAGATAGTGTGCTGACTGGCTGCGTCACAGTCTGGTATGGGAATACCAATACCCATGAGTGTAAAGCTCTCCAAAAGGTAGTGGACACAGCCCAGGACATCACAGGCAAAACTCTTCCCCACTAATGAGTACATCTACAGGGAAAGTTGCTGTCGAAGGGCAGCAGCAATCGTCAGAGACCCACATCACCCTGCGCACGTTGTGTTCTCACTGCTACCATCAGGAAAGAGGTATAGGTGCTACAAGTCTTGCACCACCAGGTTCAGGAACATCTGCTACCCCTCCACCATCAGACTTTTCAATGATAAACTCAATCAGAGAATCATTTATGGACTTTTACTTTTGCACTTTATTGATTTTCTTTTTGTTTTCTCCATATTGCACAGTCACTTTGTTTTCATTCGTTATCTTTACAGTTATTTTATTGTTTACATGTTTATGCTGTATACAGTTTATTTTTGCACTACCAATTAGTAGTAATTCTGCCGTGCCTGCAGGAAAAAACAATCTTGGTTGTATTTTCTTTCCAAGGTTTACTTTTCAAAATCCCAGCTGTCAGCCATTTATCCTGAACTAGAGGACAAGTGCAATAGGCATAATCACTTCCCTTGCCACCTTAGTCACATGTTTTATCACTGCCCAAAAACACAAGGGTTCTGGAGCAGTCTTCAGCACACTACTTGAAATTTTTAAAATCAACTTGCAACCCTGCCCGTTGACTTCAATATTTGGAATCTACGACAACTCCCTAAATTCCCTGCGGAAAGACATGATAGCATTTACATCCCTATTAGCCAAGCATCTAACCTTATCACACTGGAAGCCTAATAGGAGTCCTTCTAATAAACAATGGATTAAGGATATCAATTTCTTTATTAAAATGGAAAACATCAAATACTGTACACATTACAGGAGTCAACTAGAAATCTTTTCCAAAAATGGCAACCCGTTAGGCCATTTTTTCCAAATTATGAATGCTTACAGAGTAAAAGATTAACTGTGAGATGGTTGTACAAGTACAATCGGTAAAATACCGATGATACAATCAGCAAAGGTGTTTGGGAGTGGAGTGTGTGGGTGAGTATTTGAGGATGTATGCAAACGTTGGTGTATGTGTATGTTGTTTTTTCCTGTTTTAAAGAAAAAATTAAAATAGGAGCACAATGTACATCTGTATAATGTGAACAAAGTTGTTTTTGATGCTCAATAAATATATTTTGGAAAAATAACTGGTGTACATGAAGTTAAATACAATCATTTAATTTGCACATAACATCTATTTTGTAATTGTCAAGGAAACTATCTTCAAATCAGACGTGGTTGTGTCACCCTGTTGAGAAACAAAGACAGTTCATGACTTGCGGAGTTCATGCAAAAATTTTGTTTGTGCATATGCATGGAAGGTTTCAGACTCCCCATACATCTTCTTAGAATAGAGTTTCCAGTAAATATTTATAGTTCTGTATCTTGCATTACAATATTTCATAACACTCTCTAAAACTATCTACTTTGTGCAGGGCTACAGATGTTCTGTTATCTGGAGTGACACAATGGTAATGCAGCTGTCTTGCAACTCCAGTAACTTGGGTTCTTGATCTGTCTGGTTGGCATTTGTACTTGTATCCAGTGACCGTGTGGGTTTCCCCTGAATATTCCTGTTTCCTTCTATATCCTGGAGATATGCTGTTTTTTGGTTTAATTGTCAGTTGGGAGAATCACTGAGCATTTGTGAAAGTATAATTTACTCAGAAATGAGTGCAGAATGAGATTGATAGGGTTACTTTGAGAGCTGTCATTGGGCTAAATCACTACCTTCAGGTTCACGTTTATCATCCTGTGCAGTGACAAAGTTGGTTATGTTAGCAGTCCTGTTGGTCAACACATATGACAGTAGTAAAACCTGCTCTATTTATTTTTTTTTTAAACTTTATTTATTTAAGAAAATTATTAATAGAAAAAAAATATACAGTTCAATATGTAATTTTATATATATATATATATATATATATATATATATATATATATAAATTATACCCCTCCCACCCCATCAGCCAGCTCTCTTGGGGAGAGCTTAAAAAAAAGGAAAAATATATGATACCTCAAAGTACATCTAAATTCATATATTCCAAATACAGTAACCACATTAACAAAAAAGAATAATTATCATGCAGACTGTATGTAATTTTTTCCACAACAATACAAGCTTTCAATTCATTATGCCATCGCATTATATTAATCACTGTTATCTTTCCATGTATTTGCTACACATTTACGAGCTACAGACAGTACTAAATGTACAAATTCAATCTGAAATTTATTCAGCCCTAGTCCCTTTAAAGGAACCATGTAACTCATTAAAAAATAGATGGATCTAATGGTAACTTAGTCATATAATTTTTTTAAAATTAATCTAATTTCTTCCCAAAATGGTTGTACATGAACACAAGACCAAACAGCATGTAAAAAAAAAAGTACCAGTACATGCACCACATCTAAAACAAGAATCTGAGTTACTAAAACCATATTTGTTAATTTCTTTGGAGTTAAATATAACTGATGTAAAAAATGATAATTAACCATTCCATACCGTACATTTGTCAATTTAGTTACACTGTTGTAGCACATATCTGCCCAATAATGTTCAGGAAAAACAAAAGCTAAATCATTTTCCCACTTAAGCTTAGACTTCTCCCATTTCGGTTTATCCATATTGTCTTGTAACACTTGATACATAACAGAAATATATCCCTTTTTTGGTATAGAAGAAATCAAAGATTCAAATTCCTTCAATACAGGTAAAGTCATCTCTCTACCATACATGTCTTTCACCAGAGCTCGAAGTTGATAATAAACCAACAAAGAATTTTCAGCAATATCAAAAAGTTCCCTCAATTGATTAAAGGGAAGAAACTGTCCTACAAAACAATCCTGCAATGTCTTTATACCCTTAAAATCCCAACTCTTTAAATAATTATTAAATAATGAAAAAGGAATAAGCTGATTATTATATAATGGGGTTAACATTGACAATTTACCTTTTGATCCTAAAATCTTATTTCTTTTAGTCCACACCTTTAATAAATGCTTTAATATTGGCATATTATATTCCCGCAACAAATTTATATTCCATCAATATATATATAAATTGATGCACCTCAATTTCAGAAATGCAAGCCTTCTCAACTTTCGCCTAATTTGGGAGTTGGTCCAAATCCATCAATCTACTAATAAATTTCAACTGAGCTGCTTCATAGTAATTTTGAAAATTAGGTAATTGAAGTCCACCTACCGCATACTTCCAAGTAAGTGTATATAATGCTATCCACAATAGTTTACCTTTCCATAAAAATTCTCTCACGGGTTTATTCTGAAAAAAATCCCTTTAAAAGAGGACACGGTATTGACAGAAATAAATATTGAATTTGAGGAAAAATATTCATCTCAATACAATTAACTCGACCAATTAAAGTTAATGGGAAATCGTTCCATTGAATTAAATCTGCTTTAATATTTTTTAGTAAAGGAACGTAATTTAACTTATATAAAGATTGATGCTTCCTAAATATTTAATTTTATCAGACCATTCCAATTTTATAATATCTTTATATTCTGAATATCTCCTTCTCCAACTGGCAAAATTTCACTCATCCCAATTAACCTTATATCCAGATAATGTTCCATATTGCAATAAACATTCCTGCAGATGCGGCAATGATCGTTCTGGGTCTGTCAAATATATCAAAACATCATCTGCAATTAAATTAATCATATATTCATCATCCATAACTCTCATCCCTCTTATCTGTTCATTCTGTCTTATTGTTTGAGCTAACGGTTCAATAGCCAATGCAAACAAGACTGGTGACAATGGACACCCTTGTCAAGTTGAACACGTCAATTTGAACGGTAATGAAACTGACCCAACCAATAAAAAAGGGCCAAATTTAAACTTCTCCAACGCCTTAAATAAAAATTCCCATTCAACCCTATCAAAGGCTGGTTGGGCTGCTGTCTATATGCATTGACCAAAGTAATCAATCATAGAATATTATCTGATGCATTTCTATTCTTAATAAAACCTGTTTGGTCAATATGTATCAATTTAGGTAAATACTTAGCAAGTTGATTTGCTAACACTTTTACTATAATTTTATAATCTACATTCAATAGAGAAATAGGTCTTTATGAAGACACTTGCAATGGATCACGATCTTTTTTTGGAATTACAGTAATTAAAGCACTGGAGCAAGATTCTGGCAACTCATGCTCTTCAGTTACATCCTCAAACACAGAGGATAAACCTTCATTAAAAAATTTTTAAAATTCCATAGAAAATCCGTCGTCCCCCGGTGACTTTCCATTTAGCATCTCCTGTATAGCTTCTTTAATCTCAAATTCTTTAAACGGAGCTTCCAATTCCACAGCATCTTCCTCCTTTAATGCTGGTAACATTAATTTAGATAAATAAGATTCAATAACACCACTATCCTTTTTCCCCTCAGAAGTATATAATTTTTGATAAAATGAATAAAACTGATCATTAATTTCCTGAGGTTTATAGGTAACTATTGAATTCTTTTTAACAGCATTAAACCTGTTCTGTCTTTAACTGCCATGCAAGTAACTTATGTGCTCTCTCACCCAACTTGTAATAATGCTGCTTAGATCGATTAATTAAATGCTCAAATTGATAAGTTTGCAATGTGTTATAACGTAATTTCAAATTAGCCAAAACCACTTTCTTATCTTCTGTCACCTTTCTGAAATTCCTTCTCCAATTCAGCAATTTGCTTCTCCAATTCTAAACTCTCTGCCATATACTGTTTCTTAACTTTAGTAATGTAACTAATAATCTGCCCTCTTAAATAAGCTTTTAGTGCATCCCATAACACAAAACGACTATCTACAGAATTGTCATTCTCAATCAAGAACAAAGTGATCTGTTCTTTAATAAAGGTAACAAACTCTGGTTTTTTCAACAACATTCTATTAAATCTCCATCTATAAGATTAACGTACCACTTCTGAACTTACAAGAAAAACATAATAAAGAATGGTCTGATATAACCCTACTTTTATATTCCGCCTGTAATACTCTTCCTTGTAAATGTGCTGATACTTTAAAAAAATCTATTCTGGAAAATGAATCATGTCGAGACAAATAAAAGGAAAAATTGATCCTTCTCCAAATATCCACCAAATTTAAGTCTTTCATCAAGGCCCCAATTTGTATCGCCATCATTGATTTCTTTATACTTTTTGGAGATCTATCCAATAAAGGATCCAAAACACAATTGAAATCTTCTCCAACTAAAATATTTTCATTAGCCTGATTTAACAACAAAAAAGCATCAGAAATAAAACTCTCATCAACTACTTTAGGTGCATAAACATTAAGCAAAGTCCAAGACTTATCAAAAATTTTACAATTCACCCTTAAAACCCTCCCAGCATTTCCTTCCATAGATTGTAATTCAAAAGGAAAATTCTTATGAATTAAAATCGCTACACCTCTTGCCTGAGAATTAAATGAAGAAAAGAAACACATGACCAACCCAATTTCTCTTCAATTTGAGATGTTCTTTTTCAGTCAAATGTGTTTCTTGCAAAAAGGCAATATCAATTTTCATTTTCTTAATATAAGACAAAGCTCATTTTCGCTTAATCGGGTTATTTAACCCCTGAACTTTAAAAATTGCAAATTTAAGATTAGACATTTCTATGAATTAACAATATGATCACTCACTACAAATCACTCCCCTTATAATATCTTAAAATCACTATCCCTCCCCTAAATATTTATTTTTTAATTAAAAAAAATTCCAAAACAAAAATTTTTTATTAACCAAAAAAAACTACCCAAAGGTAGAAACACCCTAAAAAAAAACTGGGTGCGGTAAACCCCACTAATGGCAGATGACTATCAAAGATTTCAGTGCCATCCACCCCCTGCCGCTAACCCCCCCGCCCCCCGCCAGAGATACATTATTCACATCAACATAATCAAATATAATCAATATATTCAACCCATTGACTCCTATCCCAATTATTGTTCCGGGTCTTCAATGTCGATAAGACTTTGAGTTAACACTTCTTTCTTTCCATTCTCCCATTTCTCCCATTCTTCCCATTGTCATTTCCATTTGCCTTCCTTTTAGGCGATGGCGACGAAAATAGACCATTTCCTCGCAAGTCTGGTAGTGAATTAGCAAAGATTAATGCATCATGGTCATTTTCAAAAAATTGAGATTGAAAATTACCATAAAAGACTTTTAACACTGCAGGATAACGAAAAGCAAATTTGTAACCCTTCAGCCACAATTGAGTTCCCGACGTCGCCTAATAATCTCCTGACTCAGATCTGCGTTTTTAAAAAAACACTGTTATTTTGAATCATCATTGAAGTTTGACTTTGTTGTGCCTTCTGCACCGCCAGCCGTAGTATCATTTCTCTATCCTGATATTTCAGACAACGAATTAAAACCGCTCTTGGCGGTTGTCCTGGAAATGGTTTCTTCCGTTACGCTCTATGTGCCTGGTCCAACTCTAGGCCTTCTGAAAAAAACTCCTTGCCCAACATCTCTGGAATCCATTTCTTAAAAAAATTTATTGGATTAGAACCTTCAATATCTTCTGGAAGACCCACAATCTTCACATTATTTCTTCGACTTTGATTTTCCAGTGAATCAATTTTTTTTAATAATTCCTTCTTCTGAATTCCCCAATCCACAAAAGAATCTTCCACTTTCTCAATTTTTTCCTTATTACGTTCAAACTGATATTTACATTCAGAAAAACTTGTTTCAATTTTTTTTAATAAGTAACAAGTACTGATTTGATACATGTATTAACATCACTCTTAACTGCAGTCATATCTTCAGACATAGTATTCATTTTAGTTGTCACTTCCAAAAATCCTTGAGTCATTTGTTTAAACATATTATTCATTTGATAAGCAATCCCTTCCAAAGCAGCACACATAGACTCCATTCCAGATTCCAGTGCCTCTTTTTGAGGCCTACCTTCTCTAGTTTCCAGTTCCAATTGCTCCTGCGTGCTGCCCAGTAAAGGTAAGTCGTCTTCCTCTTCAGATGTTGTCGGTCCCTTTCAGTGCGGCTGCGGGTCTGAACACCTGACGACAGCATCCCAGCCACGTCGGGCCGCCGCCGCTCAGTCCCCCCCACAGCCCTCACCTGATCCAGCAACTCCCAAACCCTAGAGGCACCGCGCATGCCCGGTAAGGCCAGGGACTGCGCAGGTGCAGCTTCCAACGTCACTCTGCGTCCCTGGCCCACCCAACGGAAGCGTGGGCTCACGGGCTCCTCTCGGCTGAGTTGCCCACGTGCCTGACCACACGGGCGCGCGATTCGGCACCAACCGAACTTGTCATCGAGCCGGCGCCTTCTTGCGAAGGCAGAATCGGTGCCAGCATCATACTCAGCCAGGCAGGGGTCTTCTGTGCCTTAGGAACTCCCGATATTGACTCCGTGGCTTCAGTTAAGCAGGTAGGCCTCAATTCTTCAGCACTCTTAAGAGATAGTTTCTTCTGCAATTGACTTTTCATTTTTTTTTACATTAGTAGCCATTGTAATCCACTAATGTTCCAAAAAATTAAAAAAATAATTTTTAATCATTTTTATAAACTTTAAAAACAGGTACTTAAAAAACTAGCTGAGGAGGGGTGGAATCGCACATCTGTCCTCTATGCCATCTTGCCATGCTCCCCCACCTGCTCTATTTCTGAGAAAGAATGAAAAGATTGTCCCTTTGCAAGCTTTGTGCTTATTGGTTCTCATAATGACTCAAACATTCTTGTTTGCCTTCACTTTGACTTCCAGAGATGTGAAAGTATCACATCTGGCCCAATCAAAACTACAGATTGAGTTAATATTAATCCTACTGCTTATCAGGCATTAATCTTCCACAAATTCTTCCTGTTTCTACATTATCAATCTACATCACAATAGACTAATTGAGTTTTAATTTATTGAACTTATTTGCAGTCAGAACATGGTTTGACACATGCTTCCACTTTTGCAGATCTTTTCAGGAACCAGAAGTTAATGAAGGAATACAAAGAGTTTTTGGGCACCACTATGGTAAGGTACAGATAATGTACACTATTTCCTGTTTTCTGCTAGTTTCTCACCTAGATACTGTATCATTTAAAAACAAAATGGACTAAAAAAAAACATTTGCGCTTGTTTTTGGTACTCTATAAGCTAATTTAAGATTTGTTGGTATGTCGAAGTCAAAATTGATGAGTGCAATGTTTAAAGTTATGGAGAAATGTTAAATAGTATTAACTATATTTATAGCATTCCTCTTCATGCCATTCCACATGCCATCTTGATTTTCATCATCTCAATCACGAATAGACATAACTTTTGGTGCTACTTAATGCCCTCTTGCACCCTTTAAATTGTTCTTCATATCAATTTTCAAATTCAAATATTCGCTAGCTTTGTTCTTCTAAAGAATTCAACGTTCTTCATCATATTGAATTAAAAATTCTCATGTTTTCAAATTCCTGCAAAACTTTGCTCTTCTCTATGTCTAATGTTTCCCAGTCCTATGTTACTCCTAAAATATATGTGTTTCTCCATTGCTATCTTCCTGATATTTCCTATAGGCATTTATGCCTTTTAGAGCTTAGGGTCTAAGAATCTCTATAAAACCCATTCTTTTGGCTACCCCCCCCCCCCCACCCCCCCAATCTATCTACCTTATTCTCATATTCATTAATTTCCTTATATTCTAAAAATATACCTAAGGTGCTCTTTAATAGATGTTTATTCAATTACTCATGCATCTTTGGAATAGAGCAATGGTTCTCAACCTTTTTCTTTCCAATCACATACCACTTTAAGTATTCTCTATGCCATAGGTGCTCTGTGATTAGTAAGGGATTGCTTAAGGTGGTATTAGGGTGGAAAGAAAACGTTTAAAAACCACTGTTTGAATCGTACCTAATTGACTCTTTTTATGTGCACAGTTAGGAAATAGGCCAATGACAATTTTTCTCAAGCAAAATATATCAGTAATAACTGGTCTAGAGCAGTGTTTCTCAACCTTCCCTTCCCACTCACATACCACCTTGAGCAATCCCTTACTAATCACAGAACACCTATAGCATAAGGATTACTTAAAGTGGTATGTGAGTGGAAAGGAAAAGGTTGAGAACCACTCGAGTAGAGAATTTGAAGATTCAGTCCTCAAACAAATAAGTTTTCTTCTCCATATCCAAAGTGATTGATCCATTATTTTGAAGCCGTGTGTCTCTATGCTTTGGACACTGGGTGGAAAAATACCCATCTTGTAAAACTCAAGTTTTGTTTTTCAATGAATTCTCTTCAATTAAAGGGAATAAAGAGTCTGGAGCTACTCATAAAATAATGCCCTCAATAGAAAGATCAATTTTGTAAATTTTTGTTGCACTTTCTTCCAGGCGAGAAAATGTACATTGTCCTCCATGAATGAACTTATTACAATTAAAACTTACTTTAACAATGGTGTACTCTAATTATCTAGTGTCAGAGGTTAAAGGTTTTGATTTTCAAATGTTCTCTTCAGCCAAAGTCAACAAAAACGACACCATTTTTACAAGGACCAGGAAAAGTCGTGATGGTTGCCATCTGTATGTAAGTCATAATTTTTTTTAAATAAAATTGAATAAAACAATTCATATGGAAAGCTAGATTATGGTGAATTGTTGATGTTTAATAAATGTTTTTTTCTGATTCCTTCTTCTGGCAATCTTTCATGCACCATTCTATTCCTTTATGAGGTAACCTGCAGGATTGCAGCACACCTAATTTTGCAAACTAGCCATGTGCTTATGGTTAACCTATATAGGAGATTGTGTATTTTACATATTAAATGTTTATTTTGTGAATTTAAAACATGTTTTATTGGCCCTTAATCAAAAAAAATCTGTCACTGCTACCTGTCAATATGTTATTTTTGTTAACCCCATCTCTAGCAATGGACTGAATTTTATCTTCAAACTACTTGCCTGGGTTTATACAGGGTCTGCATCGATGTTTTCAGAAGCTATTCATTCATTGGCTGACACCTGTAATCAGGTAAGGAAGTTATTAATTTATTCTAACAATATTGTGTGGATTATTGAATTTGGTGAGCAGGTCTTGAACATCGCACTTTGTTTTTGTATATTTTTTCTGATTTAAAAATGTCCAAGGAAATGTTTATAAATTGCAATTAAAATGACAAGTCAAATCACCTTTATTTATCATTTATACCATGCTCACACGGTAAAGACAAGATAGTGTTTCTCCAGGATCACAAAGCATATTTACAAAAGAATAATGTAATTCAAAGTCCCCTATCACCACCAATGCTTTTACAATTCTGGACTTTTTCCTCCAAATTACCCATTTGCATTATTGAATAATGTATTCTATTTAATGTTGACAAGTAAATATGATTTCTATTTTTAATTAGGCAGTTGGAAGCATTTATTCAGTTATTATCTGTTGAAATTGAAAAATTCAAAGCCTAAGGATATTGAACCTTTCCAAATATAAATTACTGTTACCATGTGGTTATGCATCAAAGTCATTATTAATAGGAGTTAATTTATCGATAATTAGAAACAAATTAAAAATATTTTTAATTAAAAAATGAGTTACTATTGCTGCAGTTGATTTTAATACGTCTGTGTTTACTGCATGTAGCAACTATTTAATGACATGCCATTGTTATGCTCAATTACTTGGAATGTTCAGGAAATGTAAAAAGAAGTTGGAAAATAGTGGATTTTATTGCATCTTGTTCAACTTAATCTTACTTATTACTGGATTTGCACATTAAATGCCAACTGACTTCACCAACACAACCCAAAAATGAATAATGTATTGTGTTCATTCTAACTCCTGCCTGTGGGAAATTGTTGGAAGATAGAAATAAAAAATAATTCTTGGCACATCTTTACACTCATTCCAATATTTCTTTTCCCCCTTTGTTACTATTTTTGAGCCTAATTTGACTGTAATTCAATACATTTCTCAGTCATTTGTATTCAATCCTTGAATCTCATTTGGTAAGATGAACAATTGGTCCTAGGTGCATTGTTATCTTGTGCAATGACATTATCAGTTTCCATCAAGGAACACATCAAAACCTTTTAAACCTAAAGGGAAAAGAGTTCTGTGCCACTTACAGACATATCTAGCTAGTAAACAGTGTAATTTCTTGAAAACCAAAACCATCAATAGTTAACTGTAATGCTTAGCCATTTTGGCATTGCAAGTAAAATCTGGGCTCTTTGGTTATTTTTAAAGTAGAGCTGATTTATTTGCTATATTCTTTTTGACTATTTATACAATATTTGTAAAATTGACACGTGCATTTTCCACAGGCATTACTAGCAGTGGGTGTCATTCAATCTTCCAGGACTCCAGATCCTGGCCATCCGTAAGGAAAACTTTATTTTATTTTACTCAGAAATATTTAATTACTATGTGTCTTAATCTTTACTATTAAATGGGATTAAAATTGTGACCCTTATTCTTTATTAATTTTTTTGAAGATTCAAAAGTGTATAGGTATTATTAGTTTCCACTATTTAAAATGTTTGACCATGGATTAACCTCAATGTGGTACACAAAATAAAGCATAATTCTTCCATCCACAAAACTGATGCAGTTTGGTGACTTGTCTTTACAATTGGTATTCTGATTTTGTTTAAATCAAGGTATGGATTTACAAATATGCGCTCCATTGCATCCCTCATTAGTGGAGTAGGAATTTTTATGATGGGTGCAGGACTTTCCTGGTATCATGGAATTAGTGGACTTTTACATCCCCATCATATAGAATCCTTAATGTGGGTAAGTTCTGTATTAGAAAATGATTCAGAGATGAATTGTTGAATAGATTCAACAAGAAAACTACATTATTTTACTGTTACAGGTGCTCAAACCAAGTTTTAAAATGTTGTACACCAATTCTTTCACTTTACATAATCCAATTTTAAAAAACAAAATAGAATATAAACTTGGGCATGTTTGATTGACTAGAATCTCAGTTGTGCCACATGAAGGAAACTAGCATGTCACATAGCATTTAAAGATTTTCCCATTCAGAATGATATAATTTAGTGTTTAAGTTTGAAATTGAAACCAGTCTGCCTTTGTGCCATTATGACAACAAAAGAAATAATCAGTTATTAATTGTCACTGTTTGGATTGCTATATGCTTTGAGTGTTAAAAATTAAAGTCTAAATAAAATTATTGATATAAAGACATTCATTTGAACCAAGATCCAGCATTCACTTAAAGATGGACAGATGACTGTCACTCAGGGAACAAATATTTAGAGAGGAATGTTTTTGGGTATAATTGAATTTTCTATTAACTTGACTCACTTTTCCTTGCACTTTAAAGGAAGCTGATATTTTGTACATTGTATGTGTGCATTGCATGACTTTCAAGGAGTGTGTTTTTTGTTCCTGATTGAGGACTGATCTTGATGCCATCAAAAAATACTTTTGATTGTGCAAAGCTGCACTTTTAGCTGGAAAGAAATTTTTCTATTACTCTCAAATTCTATTTATTACCACTTTCTGAATTTGTTTTTTTTAAAAAAGCTGTCAGTTGGCGTATGATCTTAGCTTTCCCCACATTTTTTGTGGGCTTGGGAATCTGAATTATTCTGTTCAGACCGTAGAACAGTACAGCACAGAAATAGCCCCTTTGTCCTACCTAGTCCGTGCCGAACAATTATTCTGCCTCATCCCATTGACCTACACCTGATCCATAGCCATCCATACTCCTCCCATTCATATTTCAATCCAAATTTTTCTTAACTGTTTACATCAAGCCCACATTCATCAAAACATCTGGCAGCTCATTCCACATTCTCGCCACTTTGCATGAAGTTCTCCCTAATGTTCTCTTTAAGTACTTCACCTTTCACCCTTGATGCATGTTGTCTAGTTCTTGTCTACTTAACCTCAGTGGAAAAAGCCTGCTTGCGTTTACTTTATCTATACCCCTCATAATTGTGAATACTTGATTTGATTGATAAAATGATTTGTAACCAAATCAGCTTTTCTTTCCTTGGTATTGGGAAAGGCCATGTTGTCAGGTCTGAGCATTATCCCTGATTTTTTTTTAATCAGCAAATTGTTAGATCTTGAGAGTCTGGAAATAGTGTATTTTATAAATCGGTTATTCCACAAAACAATAGAGTTCAAAGATGTATATTGATCTTTGGAAATAAATAGACAATGCTAATGTGTATTTTCACAAGTCAAGATTCAATTTATCATCATTGCAATAAAACAGTGTCATATTACATGAAATTGCTTTTGCCTGCTCTAAGGCAAACAGCTTCAACATTAGCAGAAATTGCCTAAAGTGCCTCCTACAGTCAGAGAAAGAGAAAGAAGCAAAAGAGTCCCCCCCAGAGTCACTGAGTGTCTGTAGATTCGCCTCCAACCCTTCCGCAGCCACATAGTCCAGTCCAAACCATTTGCAACCTGAACTCTAGATCCGAATCACCGACATGGTCAGGAACCATCCTGGTTCAGCCAGTTTTGAGCAAGTCTCTAGCAGTCTGTAGCCCTGCGTCTCCTCTGCTTCTCCTTCTCAGACAGGGTATGATCTACCTGTTTTCTGGTGCCCTGTGCCAGTCCTCTGCTCTGCTGGAGTCTGCAGCTCCTCGTGGCTGTGCTGATCATAGGTACCACCATCTTGGACGTGGACCCCGGGATTTTATATAACAATTAAAGGACAGAAACAGGCCTCTAGTCTGCACCGATTTGCTCCCTGTCCATATCCCTCCAATCCCCTCACATCCATGCACTTATCCAACATTCTCTTAAATGACAAAATTTTCCCTGCTGCAACCACCTCTTCTGGAAGGTCATTCCACTCAGCCACCACTCTCTGAGTGAAGAAGCCCCCTCTTATGTTACTTGTAAACTTTTGGTCCCTAACCCTTAACTTATGACCCCCTCGTTCCAATCTCACCTACCTTCAAGGGGAAGAGCCTATTCACATCTACTCTATCTATCCCCCTGATAATTTTAAATACCTCTATCAAATCCCCACTCAACCTTTGATGCTCCAATGAATAAAGATCCAGTCTAATCAATTTTTCTTTGTATTCTAGATACTGCAATCCAGGAAACATTTTAGTAAATCTTCTCTGCACCCTCTCTACCTTCTTGATATCCTTGCTATAATTTGGGGACCAGAACTGCACAGTGTTCCAAATTTGGCCTCACCAATGCCTTGAACAGTCTCAGCTCTTATATTCTATGCTTTGATTTATAAAGGCCAGCATACCAAAAGCCTTCTTTACCATCCTATCCAAATGAGAATCCACTTTCAAAGAATGATGAACCATTATTCCAAGATCTCTCTGTTCCTCTGCATTCCTCAATGCCGTTACCTTCACTGCATACGTCCTGTTTTGATTATTCCTCCCAAAATGAATTACTTCACACTGATCGATATTAAACTCCATCTGCTATCTTTCAGCCCACTCTTCTAAACAGTCGAAATCCTCTGCAGTCTCTGAAAACCATCTTCACTATCCACAACACCCCCCCCCCCCCCCCCCATTTTTGGTTCATCCGCATGCTTACTAACCCAATTTACCACTCCATCATCCATCATCCAAATTAATCATTAATGTAAATGACAAACAACTGAAACTACTGTCAGCTCCTTTATCAAGCCGTTCAAAATCTGTGTGGAGCTGACGGTAGTTGACTGGGTAGTTGGACCCTGCGGGTGTGCTGTATCTCTGCTCCTTGCTCCCCACAGGTCCCCACCTGCAGCAGTGCTGCCAGTACAGCAGCTCCAGTAGCCCCGCCATTGCACCTTCTCCACACCTTTTATCAAAATATTGCAAATTCTGTTCTATTAATGCTAAATTTTTGAACACTTTAGTTTTACTCCAGTTAGTGGGAACTTGCAGTTAGCTAAACTTTGATAAATGTAGCTTCCAAAACATGATTCTTACTTCCTCTTTGACATATCAATTTTTAGTACTGTTGTAACAAAAATATTTTGTTGCCTCTGTTTAATCTCTTTGTCATAAATGCTATAAATGAGAAGAATGCAATTTTTTTAACTAACCAGAAATTGCGAAAAGACCTTCAATGTTACCCAAAGTTAAAACCAAGAATTTAACTGTCCCTACCTAAATGGAGTCTCTTATTCCTGTTGGTGTTCACCAAGCTGAAGTATTACACATTTGACTATTTCCTTGGCTGTTGGTTTTTGTTAGTGTGATTTTTGCATTTAATATGTTAATTAATAAAGTGTTTTGGCATGCTTGAATATGCTTAAATGCAATCATGTTTTAAACATGTTCAAAATATTCTATTTATATATTTCAGGCCTATTTTATTCTGGCTGGCTCATTAGTGTCAGAAGGAGGTACAGTATTCATATACCAATTTTTAAAAACTGCAGTTTTGTTTGACGCATTCATGTTCATGGTGACATTGAGAAATTCTGCTTGACCTTTTGTTTTTAATCTGTCCTTTCCATTAAAATGATTTGGCATGCATGTGAGCACACTAATTTTTAGTTTTAATTTGCATATAATGTTACAGCACAGTACAGGCCCTTCAGCCCACAATATTATCCTGACCTATGTAAACCTACTGCCTCCCACCCATAATCTTTGCATTTTCTTGCATCCATGTACCTACCTGAGTCTTTTGAATGTCTGTCTTGTACCAGACTCCACTACTACCCTTGGCAGTGCAATCCAGGCACCCACTACACGAGTTTAAAAGAAAAAATTACCTCTGACTCTCCTCTAAACTTTCCTACACATCTTAAACAAATGTCTTCTGGTATTTGCCATTATCACTCCAGGAAAGAGGGGTTGGCTATCCACCTTATCCAATCCCCTCATAATTTTATACACCTTAATTAAGTCACCTATCCTTTTTTTGTCGTTCCAAAGCCAAAAGCCCCAGCTCTGTCAACCTTTCAGCATATGACACTCTCCAATCCACGGACCATCCTGGTAAATATCCTCCAGATCCTCTCCAAAGCATTTACATCCTTCCTGTGATGAGCTAACCAGAACTGAACACCATATTGATCATATAACCAGAATGATATAAAAAGTGTGATTATATCCAGTTTTCTAGAATTGCAACATTACCTCTTGGCTCTTGAACTCAATCTCCCGACTAATGAAGGCCAACACACCATATGCCTTCTTAACCATCCTCTCAACTTGCGTCGCAATCTTGAGGGATCTAAGGAGCTGGACCCCAAGATTTCTCATTTCCACCACACTTCTGCCATTAACCATGTTGTCTACTTTCAAAGTTCAACCTTCCAACATTCATCACTTCTTAATTATCTGGATTGAACTCTTTCTGCCACCTCTCTGCACAACTCTGCATCCTGTCCTTATCCTGTGACAACCTTCTACACTATTCACAACACCTCTAACCTTTGTATCATCTGCAACCTTACTGAGCCACCCTACACTTTATCCAAGTCATTTATAAATCACAAAGAACAAGGTTCCCAAAGCAGATTCCATGGAACCCGGGAATTCTGATCTTTTATTCTTGTCCTGTTAAACCAACATTATTTAATTACTTTCTATTAATTTGATTAGTAACACTTTATAATTTGATAGAATTAAACTGGAACTTGTAACTTTGATAATTTAAAACATTAACAATTGACATCAACTTAAACAAAATTGTAATTTAAGCTCTAAAGGATTTAAGAATGTTAAATACTCTGCAGATCCTCATTTTACATCAATCATATTTTGTTCTTAAGGTTTATAGCTTTTGAAATACCAGTTTAAATTCACTCTTTGTAAATGCCCACGATTGTACTGTTTTCCTTGTTTATTTTCTGGTCATAATAAATTATTCACATTTCTTTCCACATCAGGGTGGAGTTCTTAATGTTTATTGATCTTTCAGTTTATTCTTAAGGTGCCAGTTTTGTTGCCATAAATTTGTATGTTTCTGAAGTAATATTTTGTTTCTGACTAATGAGTATTTGTGTTTTTCTTTTTACAGCAACACTTTTGGTAGCAATAAATGAACTCCGAAAGAGTGCTCGAGCTAAAGGAATAACATTTTATCAATATGGTATGCCAGTTTTGTATTTATATTCCAGTCCACATTATGTAAATATAAACGCGCTGCCAGCAGGGAATGTGTGCATGGGCAGACAAATACTGCATAAAGCTGGATAATTTTATTGGATGTAGGGAAAAACTTTGAGTATAATTCAATACTAAGTGTTACAAATTAAGTTGGAAGCACAAACTCCAAAATGTCCATTCTTTTTTAATTTCTTCATTAAATTTCAGTATTGCTGACAAGGTAAACATTTATTACCCACCCCCCAGTTACTGTGGATTCCAGTTCTTTCGGTGGACCTCACGAAATGACTTTACCAAAACTTTGTCTGGTCAAGACTTTCTTTATTCTGCAGAATTATGAGTTATCTCCACAGAGGCTCACAGAGATGCTCTCTCTGTGAAAGCGGGCAGAGACTGACCTCGTGTTTCACAGCTTTCTTTGTCTTGTTCATACGTGGGTGGAGATACATTTGACCCAATCAAAAGTTCACACAATACATTCTTACCTAATGCAATTCCTACTAAGTACAAATTCCATTGCTACAAATAATTGACAGCCTCATATCAGACCTGCTTGTTTGATTGGTTCAGAGTAAATTCCTACAGTTGGTCGTCATGCTAATTGGTCCTTTTGAATTGCCATGCCCACCTTACTAGAATGCAGCAAACCCTAGCTACTTTATCACTAGCTGTTAACCCTTTCCTTTCTCATTACCATTAATAAAACAGTGGTAAGCTGGTTAAGTTTTTAACAGTTCTTGTGATGACATTGCACCCATATTTTGTTGTGGTCTCAATTCAACATTAGATGAAAATATAGGTTATTTTAAGGGCCATATGGGGCTTTGAGTTTTTTCTGATACTAAAGAAGATGACCTATCAGTTGCATAGTGATATGAAAATATCTGTAAGGTAAGAAGACTGTGGCTCAGAGAATTTTCTGTAATAGTAGTTAAGTTATCAATTTATAAAATAGCCTCTGTATAAAGCAATTTAAAAATACTGAAATTATTAAACAAGTGAAAGCTCTAAGTAGGAAGCAGGGTCTTTTCTCCCCACTTCTGACTTAGAGCTTTCACTTGTTTAATAATTTTAATGACTTTAACAGTTTTTTTGCATGTAATTTTGTGAGATCATCTTCAAATGCATCTTTTGGAAGAAGTGTATATACTGCAAGATTAGATAGGTCTTTGGTATGAGTAGGAGTCTGAAACAGGAATACGTGAGCAGGCAGGGAATAGAGGGATGTGGACTATGTGCAGGTGTGTGGCATGTTTAAATTTGGCATCATAGTTGAGACAGATATGGAATGTAAGGCCTGTTATTATGCAGTACTGTTCTATATTCTGTGTCTAATAATGGATTCTCTGTAAAAACTTTTTTTCCTGTTTTTGTATTATTTAAACAATATTTCTGAACTCTCCTTGCAGAACTTTCTCACCCTTCCAACCCACATCATTGGTCCCAACATCTGGCTGCTCACCCTCCCTCTTGAGAATGTCATGAACCTGATCTGAGATATCTCAGACCCTGGCACCAGGGAGGCAACATACCACCTGGGATACTCGATCTCTTCTACAGAACCTCTTATCTGTCCACCTAACTATGGAATCCCCTATCGCTGGCTTGTCTCTTCTCCTCCCTTCCTTTCTTAGCCACAGGTCCAGAATCCGTGTCTAAGACCTGATTGCTGTGCCTTGTCTTTGGAAGACCGTCCCCCGTCCCAACAGTATCAAAATGGTATACTTGTTATTGAGGGGAACAGCTACAGTGATGCCCTACACTGCCTGCTTATACCCTTTCCCATGCCTGTCACCCATCTAATCTCCTGCTGCCTCCTAGGTGTGATCGTGTCCCTGTAGCTTCTGTCTATCACCCACTGTGCCTCCTGAATGAACCAGAGTTCATCCAACTCCAGCTCCAATTCCTTAACTCAGCTTGTCAGGACCTGCAGCTGGATACATTTCTCACACATGAAGTAGTCAAGGATACTGCTGGCTTCCCTGACAACTGACATTCTGCAAGAGGAGCTTTCCTCTGACTTGGCTGTCATTCCCACTGTTTATGACTAGTTGAAAAAATATGATATCTAAAACTTGCCCTTACCTGTGCTGACCTGCTGAATCCTTCTTGTTCCCCAAATAGGGTGGCCCTTGCTTACTTTAACTCCTACTGTCCCTCGTCTCTGACCTGTTCTCACCGAAGGACATTAAGCCAAAGCCTTACCATTCTGACCAGCCCTTCCAATGACAACTGCTTAGTTACACAGTCCCTCACTTTTATGTGACATTAAATACCTGGAAAATTAAATGATAATGTCTAGAGTCCAGTTATTGTATTTAATGTGGGTCAGAAAAATTCCCTGGCAATTTCCAATTATGATAAATTAAGAAATACCCAAGTGACTACAGGGGAAAATACAAACTTATTGAAATTGTATTTATATGGTTTAATCATGTATTGAAAGCCCAAACCAATCATTTGAAATAACGCATAACATTTTCTGTATTATTGGATGGCATTCTGAGTTCCTTCCCGGTCATGAATATTTAATTACTTATTCAAGTTTCGACATGGCTGAGTATAGTGTACTGGCCATTGGTGTTTATTTTATTTGCTGAACAAAGAAAGAACCCGATTCAGTAAAAAAGCATTTAAATTCCACTTCTTACTGCATGCATATAAATTTTGCAACTATCATTTGGAAATATTTTCCACGATATTAAGTAATGGGTTGGACATAAACTTCCAATGTACAATTTGAAATATTACTGAAGGATTCTCTAATTTGACCCGAGAAGCCAAGAGGTTTTTCAATTTCATAGCCAGAAAAAGATTGCTCCCACAGCATAAAGTACCCTCAGTTCTTCCAATTATGAATGTTCATTTTATGAAGTCTTGCTAAATGCCATTGCAATGCACATCTCTGATTTTTCAATCTTTTTTCACAATTAGGAATGGGAGCCACTCTCCACCCACCTCCATACCAAAAATAACATTTATTTTGTCCCACCTTTTCCCTTTACAAAATGTTGCTTTATGAAACATTTTGTGGGAAAGTATAAATTTCATTAATTAAGAAATGTCTGTGCTGTTCTGAAATGTCTGATAAGATGCAAATATTTTAACATTAAATTATGCCTAATATTTATGTCATTTTGTTTTGATGCAATCTCTAATAACTCTGCATGGTAGCGGTTGTTCATGCTTCTCCAGATGGTCATTGGTGTACTCTTATTAAATAAGTAGTAATTGGCTTCTAAAGTTTCATTGTGCATTATCTAGTAAATACTTTAACCTGTTCCTTGTGCTTGTATTAACATATAGCCTATTTGTTTCCTAGTGGTCCATAGTCATGATCCAACCACCAATGTTGTTCTGTTAGAAGATGCAGCTGCTGTACTAGGAGTGTTGTTAGCAGCCAGCTGTATGGGGTTGACTTCCCTTACAGGTAGGGAATGTTAAAATGCTCACTGACTCATTCTGTAATTTCCTACGTGAATAGGAATGTGCATGCATGGCAAAGATGGAAAGACTTTAGTCTTGAAATTATTGGAGATATCAGTATTAATTTATATTTAAGCAACAACTTCGAACCAGCTTGAAGTTGCTAGTAAATGCCAGCAGTTTGATGTTGAACAATCATTTTTTTTTTGCTCTGATGCATTGCCAAATTGTTCCATCTTTGACTATATAACATGAAATATGAAATGACAACTGGGACGGGGGAGAATTTGATTACTGAACCTATGCCAGGTTAGACCTGGCACAAAGACAGAGTTCATTCATTTCATAAGAAGATGAACAAAGTAATTTCTTGTTAATGAACATTTTTTGATTAATTGAATCTAACCAAATGGTTAAAGGATTTTTATTTTTTGAAATGTTTAAATAATATTCAGATGCAATTAAAATCAAAGGCATTCAGAAACATTTCAAGATCTTTTATAAATTTGCCAGCTGGTTTCTTGAGAACATGGCTTAGTCAAATATTGGAATTTTTTTCAACTGTTTAGTGTCAGGTGTCAAGTCTATCCTCGTGATCATGCAGTGCCTTTCTTTAGCCACTTTCTAGCTCCCAGACACTAGTGGATTCACTAAAGCCAAATAGGTCTTGTTAATTAGTGGCAACTAGCCTTGCATGTAGCATGCTCTCGCGTTAATTTTTGTGTTCTGAAAGGGAAAGCTATAAATAGTTTTTTGTTCTTTGCTTTTACCTCCCTGTAATCTATCCCTACCTTGTGTTTCTGCTCAAAACTTATTGCATTTGTATCTTTTTGCCCCATTGTAATGAAAGATCATGACCCTGAAATAGGATTTTTTTATATTTCCATACGTTTTCTTTGTAGATTTGTCCCTTGTACCGACACAAATCTCTTTATAAATGCATTTAATATATTTGAGTCTATTCGAGGCACAGAATATCCATTTATTGATTTCTGTTTCCATAGTTGTGCAGATGTCTATTCATTTTCCCACTTTTAGTATAAATGTTTTGGTATTTGAAACAGTTGGGCAATTTAAACAGTTATTGATATTCTGTATGCTTTATTTTTAGGTAATCCTTATTATGATAGCATTGGCTCCCTCGGTGTTGGAGCACTCCTGGGTACAATTTCATCATTCTTGATATACACAAATACTGAGGCTCTGATTGGGAGGTCTATCCAGCCTGAAAATGTACAAAGACTGACTGAAATTTTGGAGAATGACCCTTCAGTAAGGTATTTGGATAGATTACATTAGAACTAAGGAAGCTTGTATAACTGCTAAATATTATTTTCAAGTGAAAGATCCAGTAAAAAAAAATCTACATGTCTTTTTCTGGGAGTACAGTGTTCCAAGAAAATCTAATTGTTATTTTTATTCATTGAAGATAACAGGCAATAAAAATGGAAAGCTCGGTTATAGATAATTTCTCCCCAGTTTTTTTTTGCCATGTGCTGCATCCAGTGAGTCCATAGTACCAAAGAGCAATTAGAGGATGATATGTCATATATGGCATAATTGATTCTGCATTAAAAATTGGTGGATTTCTGGTTGGCAGCAATATGGTGTAGAAGCAAAGATCAGGAGCTCCTGCCTGCTGTCTATTTTTTTTTCTCTCCTTCACCTCTATTTCACATCAAGGTGATACAGATTTTGCATTTTTCTCTTTTTTTGCCTCAACCTGGCCACAAGAAGCGGTAAAACTGGGGGAAAAACGAAGACGTGGCAACTGCTATTTCTGGGGGCTATTTCCGAGCTACTGAACCAACTCAAACAGACACTAGCAGCTGGCTTCAAAACTTCTTTTAACTTGATAGAAATCAAATTTGATCAAATCCAGAAATTAGTGGATGAGTGTGGCCAATGACCATCACCTCTGGAGCTTGCTTTGGATGACCTGAGCCAGTGTGTTAATGATTTAGAGGATATTTGCACCAGCCTACGAGAAAGTAATTTGAAGCTAACGGCTAAAGTCATTGACCTGGAAGGTCGGAGCAGATGGCAAAACCTACCTATCATGGGCTTGGTGGAATCACTTGAAGGAGGGCACCCTACAAAATTCTTCCCTGATTTGTTAAGCGAGGTTTTTAGGAATGAGGCACTCCCATCTCCGTTGGAGATTGATAGACCTCACTGTTCATCAGTACCTAAACCAGCTCTGGGACAGAGACTGCACTCTGTTATTCTCCATCTACATTGCTATTAGATAAAGGACATTTTGATCCATGAGGCCCAGCAGAGAGGGAAACTGGAATATCATGGTCAGTCGATCCATCTTGTGGAGGATTACAGTCCAGAAGTCCTGAATCAGTGAGCTGAACACTGGGAGGTAATGTTGGATCTATATAATCAAGGGCTCAAGCCCTCCCTGCTTTATCCTGCACGACTCCACATCACACACCCCAGCGGGCTTAAGAGGTGGCTGCCCTCAGTCGACGAGGCACGGAACTACATAGACGTTCTTCCCTCTGCATCATGCCCACTGTAAATATCTGCTTGGTGTCATTGTCTGATTGATTGATGATTATTATTACTTCTAATTTTTCCAGCCTATGTCATACAGTATTCGAGTGGAAAGGATTGGCTGGCCCTCCCTGCCTTAGTAACATTTAATGGGATAAATTACTCACTTGGGTTGTAGTCATGCGTGTACTTTCCTCTGCCTTAAATTTAGTGATCTATTCAGTTTCTGTGAGATCATCGGGAAGTTTATTTTTTTTAGTAATAGGTTATATTTCTATGGTATACTTTTCAAAACTACATAAGAAATTTTAAGAGGAATTATTTTTTTCTTATATGGTTGTACTTCTAACAAATTTAAATGCTGTTTTGGGAGTGTTAAATGTATTTTGAATAACAGTGGAGCTAAAAATGATGGTATGTGGAACAGGAAGATTGTTTTGGCTTGGAAATGGGTATTTTAAGAGTTTGCTGCTGTGAAGTTTGGCAGCTGTCTTGGTTTGGGTTGGGGGAGGGAGGGGGTGGCTGTTTCATTGTCGTTACTACTCTAGGAGTCCACACTAACCTTGTGTATGCAGGGTTTATCTCTATTGTACTTTTTTTATGTTCCTGTCTCAAGGCCAACACCTGGAGTTTTGGTATCATTTGTGCTTACCAACCTACATTTTCAACCAGGGATAATGGATAGTCTTTTAAAATTCATCAGCTGGAATGTTGAGGGTCTAAATCACCCTGTTAAAAGAAGGAAAGTATTCTCACACATTAAGCAACTTAAAACAGCAATTGCATCTTTACAATAAACACACATTTGTACCTCTGATAATTCTCACCTCATGGCAAGGTAGAGGGGCAGCATTTTCACTCCATTTTCCAGGGCAAATCTGGGGGGGTCTTGATTCTTATTAATAAATATATAATAAATACATCCCTTTGTGCATCACAATGTAATATAATTGTCTCAGGGAAATTGTATGATAAAATATTAGTTTTTGCTAACATCCATGACCCTAACATGGATGATGTGGAGTTTTTTTTCTTCCTTACCCGATCTGAGCTAATTTTCTCTTGTGCTTGATGGGGATGGGGAGCTGAATGCAAGGAGAAAGGGGCCTGGTGCAAAGTGCAGTCAGATTTTCTTCAACAAGTCACTAACCTTCTGGAATTTTTCGAGGATGTGACAAAGAGGGTGGACTTGGGAGAACCAGTGGATGTGGTGTATTTGGACTTCCAGAAGGCCTTTGATAAGGTACCGCATGGGAGACTAGTGGGCAAGATCAGGGAGCATGGTATTGGAGGTAAGGTGCTGACATGGATAGGAAATTGGTTAAGAAATAGGAAACAAAGGGTTGGGGTAAGCGGGTCTTTTTCAGGATGGCAGGATGTGACGAGTGGAGTGCCGCAGGGATCGGTATTGGGTCCTCAGTGGTTTGTAATTTATGTAAATGATTTGGATGAGGGGATTATTAATAACTTGAGCAAATTTGCAGATGACATGAAACTGGGTGGCGGTGTGGGGTGTGAGGAGGATGTCAGGAAAATGCAGAGGGACTTGGACAGGTTGGGGGAGTGGGCTGCTGAATGGAAGATGACATTCAATGTAAGCAAATGTGAGGTTATCCATTTTGGGGGCAATAATAGGAAAGCTGAGTATTATTTAAATGGAGACAAGCTAGGCAGTGGGGAGGAGCAAATGGAACTGGGAGTACTTGTTCACCGGTCACTGAAGACTAGCATGCAGGTTCAGAAAGCTGTGAAGAAGGCTAATCGCATGTTGGCTTTCATAAAGAGGGGAATTGGAGTATAGGAACAGAGACGCCCTTCTGCAGTTGTACAGGGCCCTGGTGAGACCCCACCTGGAGTATTGCGTCCAGTTCTGGTCTCCAATTTTGAGGAAGGACATACTAGCTATAGAGGGTGTGCAGTGCAGATATACAAGGTTAGTTCCAGGGATGGCGGGGTTGACATATGCTGAAAGGCTAGAAAAACTGGACTTGTATCCGATGGAGTCCAGAAGGATGAGGGGGGGACATGATTGAGGTATACCAAATTATCAGGGGGATAGACAGGGTGAAGTCAGATTACTTGTTCCCAATGATGGGGGAGACGAGGACTAGAGGGCATAGTTTAAGAATACAGGGTAGGCCCTTTAGGACGGAGATGAGAAAACATTTTTTTACCCAGAGAAGTGTGAATCTGTGGAATGCTCTGCCACAGAGGGTGGTAGAGGCAGATACGCTGATTATGTTCAAAAGAGAGTTAGATAAGACTCTAGTGGGCAAAGGAGTTAAGGGTTATGGGGATAAGGCTGGAAAGGGGTACTGATGGTAGTGATCAGCCATGATCTGTAAAATGGCGGTGCTGGCTCGACGGGCCGAAGGGCCTACTCCTATTGTCTATTGTTTTCAGTTGTTCAATTGCCTTATATGTCTCTTCCCGGGTGAGGACCTCATCCAGCTCTAGCCTTAAGGGCTGTTGAGGGAGCTGGAGCAGGGCGGATTCTTGGACTGAGCGGTTGGCACTGAAAAGAGATTGGAAGTGTTCTGACCATCGGTTAAGGATGGAGATCTTGTTGCTGAGGAAGACTTTGCCGACTGAGCTGCGCAGCGGGCTTTGGACTTGGGGTGAGGGGCCGTACACAGCCTTTAGAGCCTCGTAAAAACCCCTGAAGTCGCCAATGTCCGCGCGGAACTGGGTTCGTTTGGCGAGGCTAATCCAGCACTCATTTTGGATCTCCCGGAGTTTGCGCTGAAGATGGCTGCATGCGCGACAGAAGGCTCGTTTCTTCTCTAGCCAGGACGGCTTTGCAAGATGAACCTGGTGGGCAGCCCGCTTCTTTGCCAGCAGCTCCTGGATTTCCTGGTTGTTTTCGTCGAACCAGTCCTTGTCGCAGGAGGAGAAGCCCAGTACCTCTTCAGTGGATTGCAGTATGGCAGTCTTCAGCTGATCCCAGAGGGTTTCAGGGGACGAGTCCGTGAGGCGGATTGCATCCTTGAGCTTTGCTTTGAGGTTTGCCTGGAAGTTTCCTTTCACTTCGTCTGACTGCAAGTTTCCAACATTGAACCTCTTTCTGGGGGCTTTACTGTTCCTGGACTTTGGCTTGAAGTGAAGATTGAGCTTGCAGCGAACCAGCCGGTGGTCAGTGTGGCATTCCGCGCTGGGCATAACTCTGGTGTGGAGCACATCTCGTTTGTCTCTTTTTCGCACCAGGACGTAGTCCAGGAGGTGCCAGTGTTTGGATCGGGGATGCATCCAGGTAGTCTTCAGGCTGTCTCTCTGCTGAAAAAGAGTGTTTGTAATGACAAGCCGCTGTTCTGCGCAGAGCTCCAACAGGAGGCGCCCATTTTCGTTGCACTTGCCGACACCATACTTGCCCAGGATTCCTGGCCAGGTTTCTGAGTCTTTGCCGACGCGAGCGTTGAAATCGCCAAGGATGACAACCTTGTCGGCTGTAGGGGTGCGTTGAATGAGGTTGCACAGATCAGTGTAGAACTTGTCCTTTTCTGCTGGTTCCGCCTGGAGGGTTGGAGCATAGACACTGATGAGGGTGATGAGACGCTTGTTTTGAAGGGGGAGTCGCATGGACGTGATCCGGTCCGAGTGGGCTGTCGGGAGGTTTTCGAGTTTGGAGGCAATGGTGTTCTTGACCATGAAGCCTACACCAAATAGGCGTCGTTCATCCATAGGCTTGCCAGACCAGTAGAGTGTGTAGCCCGCGCCTCATTCTTGGAGGCTGCCTACATCTGCAAGGCAGACTTCACTGAGAGCGGCTATATCGATGTCAAGTCTGAGGAGTTCATATGTGATGAGGGCAGACCGACGTTCAGGTCGGTGGCTGTCAGCCTTGTCTAGCATGGTTCTGATGTTCCAGCATGCTAGCTTGAGTTTGTGAGCATCTTTTGAGAGGGAGGATGTGGAGGGGGAGGACGTGGACCTGTCCTCGGGCCTGCGCAAAGGAGCTTTTAGGTGGAGTGCAGTGTGCGCAGTACTGGCCCCACCCTTTACACCCATGGTTCATGTGCCGTGGCCAAGTAAGCTGGGACGTGGCAGCGAGGTCCTTGGGTCGTAGGTTTATATCGGAGTGGCCTTCTCCTATGCAGGTTTCTTACCCGGATTGGAGGGGCCTGCCTCCCCTCCTAGGTCGGACCATACCTGGTCGCAAATCACCTGTGGACATGGCCTAGGTAAGTTTAATTGGGTTCTTAACTACCTCTGAGGTAGGTCAGGGACCCGGTTGGATTCTGACGGGGTCCGGGGCCTCTGCCTGCCTCACTCTGCCGAGGCCGGGGCCACCGCCTCCCCCTCGCTTCTGCCCGGTCCGGGGCCTCCGCCTGCCTCATTCGACCGAGGCCGGGGCCGCCGCCTCCCCCTCGCTTTTGCCCGGATCAGGGCCGCCGCCGCATTCTTTCTGCCCGGGCCGGGGCCTCCGCCTGCTTCTCTCTACCGAGGCCAGGGAAATAACAGGAAATGATGGAAAAGCTCAGCAGGTCAGACTGCATCTGTGGAAAGAGAAATGGTTGATGTTTCAGGTTGAAGGTTTCTGAAGAAGTGTGTATCTGATGGGCATAAGACATCTGGAAATTTTAATGAGATAGATGCTCTCTAGTCAGAAATATCAAGTAAAGAACATTGACTTTTTTGTATGGTCATTGAAATTGTACTACAGAAGTAGTTCAATAGGGTAACATTAAATGATAAAGCATGCAAAGCTTTGGTGATCCTGATTCCTTGCACGTTTGATTGTAACTTTTTCTGATAGGGGACCGTGGGATGCTGAAAAATGTTGCTGCGCATTTGGGTACCCAACATCAAGGCCAGCTATCTGGTGGTGGTTTACTTGCCTTTCTTCACAGATTAATTTAGTCTGCTGTAAAGAGGGAAATAGATAACAAATCAATGAACAAATTCATATAGATTTTTCAATTTGCTATACCATTCTTAAACAATTTGTCAGTGTATTTTAGAAATAATTCAATTGCTTATCAAAACAACTATATTTCTCCACAGTATGCTCATTGATGCCACGGCCACATTCACAAGAGAATGGACATTCTGAATAGGCTGGTGATGACTGATTTTTTTTCAGTGCAAAATGGGAGGGGTAGGTTGGACAGAAAGGAGATTGCATGGTTATAATGGAGCAGATAGGAGAACTGGAACCAGGATGGAATGCTTTGTTGTGGTAAGGTGGACAAGAGGAGAGGAAGATGAAATATTGAAGTTTTTACCTAAATATAAGAAGACAAATACTATGGTGGACTCTAAGAATGCCATGTAAGAGATAGGGTCTTTACCAAGGAAGAGGATGCTGCCAAAATCTCAGTAGAAGCAGAGGTAGTGGATAATATTGATGGGGCTAGGCAGAATAAATAATTCTGCATGAACTAGATGGTCCAAAGGACATGTATTGTTCTATGGATGATAAATGATAAAGGTGAGGTACTACAAAGGCTGGTGATGCCAAGAGTAAATTTGTCTCCTCCCAATAAGATGCAATCTTTTTGCTGACAGGTGTGGGTGCAGGGATTCTTGCCATTATCTTCTAATTTTTCCCAGTTATCATGTATTTACTAAAGTAAACATCTTGTTCAGAGATTATTTAGACTGGTCTGTTTATGAAAACAAAATGATAATCCAGGGAGAATATTAGCATTTAGAAGTTTTGAATTTGCCAGAGGAAACTAGCACAGAATTGTTAAAGTTAAATCGTGTTCAACTCGCCTAATTGCACTTTTTAATGAGGTATAAGGATGAATAAGATTCCTTTATTATCATAAACCTAAACACACAAAATTTGTCAATATTTTCTTGCTGTAAAAGCTCACAGAGGTGCCACTAGCCCAGTGCCCCCACTAATAGGAATGAGAAGCAAAACTGAATCCTTTCAGAGACACCAAGTGACCATGGATTGGCTCCCGTAACAGTGAACCAGAATTCCTGGTTCCAATCCTCCTATGCGATCAGGATGCTGTTAAAAGCCTTCATGACCCCTTCTTGCCATCACTTACCATTTGAGTATCATGAACCTTGAGCCTGCCTGCAGCCTGGTGTGAGTCTTTCAGCTTCCAAACCACTCCCTGGTCTACTGCTGTGGTAATATTCCCTAGAGCAGGGATGTCAAACTCAAATTCACGGAGGGCCAAAATTAAAAACTTGGACTAAGTCGAGGGCCGAACTAAATATTTATTGAAAATTTTCACCAACATCTGCATGTTTTCTCTTTCTTTCAACATATGTAATGTTAAACTTTTTCTTATTAAAATAAATGTTTAATAATAGTTTTGGATAAACTCTTTCCAGAAGCATTAACAAATGAGAAATAAAATATTCAATAAATAATATTTCTCTATAGAGGATTTGTCAAATGTTGCTAGTGTGCTGTCCAATAGTAAAATCTGAGGGCTATTGAGAATGTGGGAGAATAACATGATTCCTGAAACAATCAAATGGGTGACTGATTGTGGGCATGAACTCTAGCAGGGTTATTTGCCATGCCCTTTTTCCATTGGTACAGATATCCTTTGATTTACACACTTTTCAAGTTTTATGCCTAATGAGCTTGTATCCAGGTGCAGGACCATTTTTAACCAGGAATATATTTATCACTGTGACATGAAACTATTGGAAGATTGTTTTATCCTGAGATTAAAGTTCATAATCCTTACTCAGGCCTGTGTGCGGGAGGGCGGGGTTTGCGGGCGATCGGGTTGGACAACGACAGTGCAGGGGCATCGGCTCTCGCTGCAGGGTGGCATCTCGGCGGATCAGCGGCCCCGTCACCGTGAGTCACGGATCGGCCTGCGGCAGGGAGGGGGAGTGGGCAACGGTCCTGGCGAGGTCAGGCCCGAGGCCTCCGGTTCCGGGCGCTGGGAAGTGGCCTTGGCTTCCCCTGACACCGGCCAGGCCCCAAAACCAGAGTCCACGGTGAGACCCTGCAACATAAACAGAGGAGGTGGGGGCGATTAGCAGGCTGATGCCAATGCATTCTGGGATTTGTTGTATTACTGTGCACGCGCTATACTGGCGCGGCGGCCAGCGGGCCACCTCTAATGCATTTTTGAAATGATCTTGCGGGCCAAATATAATTATATCGCAGGCCAAATTTGGCCCGCGGGCCAGAGTTTGACATGTGTGCCCTAGAGGGTCATCTCCCAGACTTCTAACTCTTGGCAATGGGTTGTTGTCTCACTCTGGTGATCTGCGCCAGCCTGCATCCCTTGTGTCGTCTGTTGTCGAGCATGGGCACTGCCATCTTGGGCACAGTCCTCCTTGGTTTCATCTGTTTTAAAAAAAAGTACCACCGCCCCTTTGGTATACCAGGCAGTAGGTCTCCACAGAGGATTACCCTGCTCCCTACTCTTCCTTGTCTGTGGCAGAGCTGCCATTCCAGCAGTTGCAGCAGCACCACATTTGTTTATATATAAATGAAAGAGTGTGCATTGGATTTTCCCAAGATATTTGGTGACATTTCTCACAAAATACTTGTTACCACAATTGAGGCATAGGGAATTAAGGGATCACTTGCAGCGTGGATAAACCAAATTGGATTAAAGGTTGAAAGCAGACAGTAGTAGTTTTTTTTTAAATTTGGAACATGGAACATTCTTATCAGGAAACATTTTTGATATCTAATGACGTGGAAATGGATTGGATGTGGATGGCATGAAGCCTGGAAGTGTGCTAACAAGTGAGAAGAGTAATGATAAATTACAAGACATAGATGGACTTGCTGAGTGGACAGATGAAATGTAATACGAAGAAGTGACAGGCAATACACTTTGGCCAAATAAAAAAGAATAAGGGTTTGCAGAACAGTGACCATCGTGCTATATGCATAAATCTTTGAAAGTGGAAGGACATATTGAAAACAATAAGTAAAGCACATGGAATGCTGAGCATGTTAAGTAGAGCCATAGAGTACAAAAGCAAGGATGTTTATTGAACTTGCACAGGAAGCAGGAGAGGTTTTTCATTAAACCTCAAAATATGAGCACATTTGGACACACTTCCCAATGTCTCACTTTTTTGTTTAAAAACAGTCACATTTTATTGTATTGTCTTTCACCTCATCCAAGTAAGGGCTGGCACAAGGAACCCTGGGAGTTGAACAGAAAATTTTCAATCCTGTTTGATGCTTATTTTGCAGCTATCCAAGATAGTGGTGGTCCTACTGCCGTTCAGCTCTAATATTTGACCCTGACCTCTGGTGCTCTCTTTGTGGCATTTGCACATTCTCCCTGTTACTGCCTGGATTTTACCCAGGGTGCTCTGTTTTCTTTTGCATAATGAGGAGATGCATTAATTGGCTATTGTAAATTATTCCTGAGCGCTAAAAGTGAAGTGGATGGGCACGTGAGAGAAAATGGGTACAAGAAAATAGAATGATGCGTCTAAGCTGGCTCTTGGAAGAAACCCACGAAACCAATTCCATAATCTATGTTTAAAGAAAACACAATGTGAAGCAATAGTATGGTTATTTAAACTAAAGGTACAGTTTTCCCTTATTGTGTAAATAATCCACCCTCTGTTCTTGTGTGTGCAGCACATCTGAAGGCGTATCATTTTACGGCTTCTCCTACATGCAGAAATTCTCCTCAGTACCCATACAGTAAATTTTTGTGTGCATTAATGTAGTAAAGTAGAAATTCCTACAAATCAGACACTGCTCAGAAGAGTAAGGATCAGTGGTAAGAAGCAAAGAAAAGCAGCTAGAAATATTAATCAACTCATAAGAGAAACAGGATTATGGTTTTAAATTTGGTAATGAACAGCTGTGAAAGATCATCAATCTGAAACACTTTTTTTCTTCATGGGCAGTGCCTGAATTGCTGAGTGCTTGTACCATTTTCTGTGTTTTGAAATTTCCAGCAAGGGCAAAATTTTGAACTATGAGAATCAATATTAAACAGGCGTCACGGATGAAATGTGGTTATAATATATCTCTGATTACTTGTGTCTAGTTTGCCTGGAGTAATGTTTATTGAATATTTAAGCTCCTTGGAGTATTGTCAAGTGTATTACAATTGCAGCTAAGCAAACTAACATCAGGGACTGAAGACAAATCTTTCTCAGCATTTGGTGATGAAATGCCCAGCTGCAGTATTAAATTGAGCTTCAACTCTGTATTTTCCTTTCCCGCTAAAATTGCATTTCTTTTTTCTGCGGTAAAATACTTTTTATTCTGATCCTCGATTTAATTTTATCAGGGCTGTGCATGATGTCAAGGCCACAGACATGGGTATGAATACAGTTCGATTTAAAGCAGAAGTTGATTTTGATGGAAGAATAGTGACAAGATCTTATCTGGAGAAGCAAGACATTGATGTAATCTTAAATGTATGTAAAATTTAAATATTGGCATTTGTGGAGGAGCCATTTAGCTACTCTGTAAAATTGCAATATCTGATTCAGAAATAAGGCGAATGAGATTTAATGTATCATATGAATGACTGTAAATTATTTCTTTTTGCACAGGGTTAAAAGTGAATGGAGTGTGCTTCTGACATCCATTACATTTTTCCTGGTGCTTCAGTAGATGCTGACGTGTGTTTACTGATCTCCACTTGGGTTGAATTTTGCCTCCTAAATAATAACTTGGATTAAGGCTGTCACTAGGACACATGGGGCAATGTTATTTTTGAAGAAAAATTGTATTGCAGTTTTACAACATGTGTGTGACTTTATGGGTTTTTCTGGACTGATGCAGAACATGTCTCAAGAACCTTCTGAGTGGATGGAATAAAATCATATTGTTTTTAAATATCCAGCAGCATCACTCTACCCAGTGTACATACAATCTTGCCCAAATTTATTCTGGGCAAAAACAGATATAATGCCCATAAATAACAAGATGTAGCTGTCAGTGTTGGGGGAGGGGAACAATGTTTAAAATGTAATAGATTTCTGAATATGTGCACTTCATTTTCCTTGGGCAAAGATGATGATTTCAACGGTTGTGTGTTCCAGTGACAGCTTTCATTTGAATCCTCAAGGCAGTTCCAATATGTCAAAAGATTCTTTTTTTTTAAATTGTCTTGTCCATCGATAATGATCAAACTGCTGAGTTCCTCCAGCGGATTGTTTTGCTCCAAATTTCAGCATCTGCAGTCACTCGTATCTTGGGCTTTCATTCAATCTTTATCAATTTTCCTGTAATACTTCCAAGTATATTTGTTTACATATTTCAAGCCTACGATAAAGAAATCCACATTCTATCTCTTGATTCTTCCTCAGTAACATATTTCAATCATAGTAAAAACAGGAAGTAGAAGTTGTCAACATTTGTTGAAAGAGAAACAATTAACAAATGTTTCCAGCATTAACTTTTTATTTTAAATATTGAAGATTATCTTAACTTTGATTTACATCGAGTTTTGTTGCTCATCGACAGTACATGATTTGCAATTTTCAGCGGTTCCACCTTGTGATTAATGACTTGTATCAGCAGGTTATTACTTGTCCCTACTGCATCATTAGCCCCTTTAAAATTGCAGCACCTGGGTTGCCCTCCTGGGATCTTGGTGCAATTACTGGAGCGAAGGTGCTAGAAGCACCTTTCAAATCGCAGGGGGTTCTACCTATTAAATTGCCAACCCGGTGATTTAAGGGGGAATCCCACCTCACGATGACACAGTGAATGACGCATCACGCACTCACCGGAAGTACAGCTGGAAGTTAAGAATTGAAGTGCAAATGACGAACAGGAAGGATGTTCAGATGCTGGCTGCCACGATAATGCACACACGCAAGTGCTAAAGACACTGTAATAAACAAGTCGTATGTACCCTCTGAGGTAGGTCAGGGACCCAGTTGGGTTCCAACGGGGTAGGTCCGGTTGGACCCTTTCAATCTACCGTGTAACTGGGCACTAACTGTGCAAATTGCCTGGTTAACCCCATTTTACACGGCAGTTTGAAAGTTGCCAATTGATTTGCCCATGCACTTTGCCATCTTTTCAACCAGGTGTATTGCTTTCAGTTGGTACTTTGGATCTGACCCCGTCTCTTGCGCTCATTACATCCACTACATGGACTTTCAATATTCTTTTCATCCCATGCAGTTCTTGAAAATGATTTCCTGATCCACATTGTGCACTCTCATTTCCAGGTGCAGGCAAGTTTCTTTGTTTGCCACTTATTGCTTCCATGATTCTTCCAAACCAAGGCAACTTCAACTATACTTTCTATTTTTCTGCCTTTTTGACTATGTGCCTCCTACTGTTGGCCATCCAACATTTCTTGTCTGGTTTTGAATAGGCCCATTGCAGATGTGCAGATAGGTTTCGAGAGTTAATTTTAACTTGCATAATTACCATCCTTCCCCTGGATCCACTGTTATTTGCTGATATCTGCCTTATCCTTCTACCACTCCTTTTTTATACCAACTCTCTCCCTTTTATATTCTGTCATGATACAGCTCTCTACCCGAAAAGTTGACCATCTCTTTCCCTCCATGAATGCTCCATGACCTCCTATATTCGTCCAGCATTTTTCTTTTTGCTCTGAGATTCCAGCATTTTTTTAAAAATTGAATTTCATGGTGCAGGGATACGTCCACTCACCTCAATTGGGAGGGATCATGCCAGTATTCTGATTTAGGATTTGTGTCTAAATTTCATCAACTGGTAGTTCTAAAACAGTATCTCCCTTGTATATTCTCAAAGATACTAGTTGATAATTAAAAATATAATTAAGGTGCTCTTTTCACAAGATAACGTGCTGAGCAGCCAAAATCCTTTCAATTTCTTTCATTTCATCTGTTCCCTTCTGGGCCTCTTTTCCCAAACGAGTTTGCAGCGCTAAAAGCAGTTAATCATCTGAAATAATCTTTAAAGGAGTAATTTTTGTATATGGACCAAGATTATGATTTGCATACAGGATGCTTTCATTTGCTTTTAGTTTTGTAGCTGCGCGCTACTCAAAAGAAAGAGACACTCATGAGTGTAGTCAGATTAAGCTCTCTGCTGTTATTGGGGCTCAAGCCTGACTTTTGTACCTCTCGCGTTCTCGTCATTTTCCCCCATTGCTGACATAATGACTTGCATAACAAAAGTGTGTTTCCTGTGCGCAGGTACCTTCCTGCATGACAATACCTTCTTCTCCGTGCATTCTCCCTGTCTGTTCGCACCATTTTGGGGTCGCTGGCCCTTATGCTGCCCTTGCCGTTCATCCATCAGTTCTCTTGCTAGGGCCAGTGCCACTGCACGGTCTGCTAGCTTTTAGGTGTGCCTGGAGCGCTGGTTTGATTGCGGTGGCGGGCTGCCACATGACCCTCCCCCCCCCCACCCCCTCCACCCCCTAAAAGAACCTGCGGTATTGTCCTTGGTACCTGGAGGAAGACTCTCTGCAGGCTTCGGTGGGCTGCCTCTTTTGCGTGGTGCTGGCGTCTCGACTGGGCACGCTGGATCCTGGTGTGCCAGCTTTAACCTGCCTGTGGTGAAGACCTCAGTCCTGTCTCCGACCTCCAACTCAAACGTGGCCCAGTTGTTACAAACAACCCGGAACGGACCCTCGTACGGCCTCTGCAGTGGTGGGCAGTGTGGACCCCTGCAAATGAAAGCATACTCACAGTCCTTTAGGTCTTTGGCTATGTTGGTCCATGCCTGGCAGGTGGAATCAGGGCCAGGTTGCTGACTCTTTCCCTCAGTTTGTGGATGAGTGCTGCCACGCCATCCTGCCGTCCGCCCGGAGAAGGTATGAATTCCCCCAGGACCACCAGTGGAGGTCTGTAGATATTAATTCGGCTGAAGAGGTGTTGAGGTCCTCCTTGGGCACCGTGCAGATATCCAACAGCTCCCATGGAAGCTCGTCTACCTAGTTATGTCCTTGAAGACTAATCATGAGTGCAGCCTTGAGATGTCTATGGAAGCACTTCACTAGCCCATTTGACTGTGGGTGATAGGCTGTTGTGTGGTGCAGCTGGGTGCCGAAGCTGACGAGGTCAGACCACAGGCTGGAGGTGAATTGGGCCCCTCTGTCCGATGTAATGTGGGATGGTAACCCAAACTGTGCCACCCAGGAGGAGATGAGAGCCCTGGCACACGAGGTTGTGGATGTGTTCGCCAGCGGGACTGCATCCAGCCACTTGGTGAAACAGTCAATCATCGTGAACAGGTAGTGGAAACCCTGGGATACCGGCAAGGATCCTACTATGTCCACGTGGACAGGGTTAAACTTTCGCTTCGCTGGCTCGAAGTGTTGTGGTAGGATCTTGGTATTCCACTGCACCTTGGCTGTTTGGCACTGCTTGCACACCTTCCACAAGGTGGTGATGTTACCTGTGCCAACTGGGATGTCCTGGAGCTGCAGTCCCGATATGGCTCCCCTGTATTGGGGCATCTCTGTATTGTCTTGCTGCGCTTCTACCTCTTCCATGAAATCCACTCCTCTTAAGAGTGCGTGGATACTCTGTCTGGACAGTGCATCGTTCACCATGTTGTCCTTGCCAGAGACGTGCCTTACATCTGTGGTGTACTCCGAGATGTAAGACAGATGACATTCTTGGCGGGCTGACCAGTAGTTCAAGATCTTGGCCAAGGCGAAAGTCGGGGGCTTGTGGTCTATGATGTCCATAAAAGACCTGCCTTTGAGGATGGCTAAGTACAGTACCAGTAGCTCCCTGTCAAAAGCGCTGTACTTTATTCTGGAGGACGCAGATGTTTGCTGAAGAATGGCTGCCACTCCCTTTGATCTACTGCTCCAGAACTCTGCTGATCACCATTCCTGAGGCATCCACCATCAGGGCTGTTGGGAGCGTTTGCCCTGGGATATGCCAAAAAATGGCACCTGCCAGAGCTTCCTTGGCCTTCACGAAGGTCTCCGCTGACTTCGACTCATGTGATGTCCTTCGCCTTGCCTGCCATCCGGGCATACAAGGGCCGCATCATCCAGGCAGCCGAGGAGATGAACCTGTGGTAGAAGTTTATCATCCTCATGAACTCCTGTAGCCCCCTGGTCTGCTGGGCCTATGAAACTTCCAGATGGCCTCTATCTTGCTGGGTAGTGGTGTGGCCCCTTCCTTGGTTATATTATGGCCCAGGAAGTCAATAGTCTCCAACATGAACTGGCATTTGGCTGGGTTGATCGTCAGTCTGAACTTGCTCAGCTGGGGTGTAGAGGTTGTGGACGTGCGTCAAGTATTCTTGATGATTCCTGCTCGCCACGAGTGTGTCATCTAAGTAGACAAAGGTGGCATCCAGGTCTTGGCACACAGCGTCCATTAGCTGCTGGAAAGCTTATGTGGCATTCTTCAACCCAAACGGCATTCACAGGAATTCGAACAGACTGTATGGGGGGATGATACCAGTCTTGGGGATATCATCAGGATGAACGAGGATCTGATGATATCCCCACACGAGGTCCACTTTGGAAAAGATCTTTGCCCTGTGCAGGTTAGCTAGAAACTCCTGGATGTGCGGCACAGTATTGTGGCCTCATTGAGCTGACGATAGTCGCCTCATGGTCTCCATCCCCCAGTGGCCTTAGGTATCACATGCAGGGGAGAAGCCCGTGGGCTGTCTGACTGCCGTACGATGCCGAGCTCCTCCAGTTTCTTGAATTCCTCCTTCGCCAGCTGGAGCTTCTCCGGAGTGAGGTGTCTTGCTCATCCGTGGAGCAGCGGACCCTGGGTAAGGATATAATGCTGTACCTTGCCGGGGCATCCCCGTGATGAAATAGGGGGTGAACACTGTCGAGAACTCAGCCAGGTCCTTGGCGTATTCATTGGTGGATCGCTGCATGGAGTCCAGGTGTACCATAGGTCCGGATGGTGCTGCTGTTGGCAGCCATCAACGTGGGGCTCAACTGCCATGTTCCTAGTGTCCTGTCCCAACAGGGCAGGACGCTGACTTCTGTTCCTGTGTCCACGAGGAATTGCTGCCCAGACTGGCGGTCCCAAACGTACAGGAGGTTATCTTGTTCGCCAGCCATCATGGCCATTAGCAACGGATGGCCCCGAAATTTCCCTGAAATGTGCATGACGGCCTGCATCGGCAGGCACCGGAACCCTATCACTGGTGCTAGCCTTCCAATGGGGACTCCTGGATGAAATTGGCCACCCGGGTCACTGTTTCCTGGTACAGGGTGCTCACCATGTGGTTGTACCAGGTGGACTCTGCTGTGATCTGCCAGATCCGAATCTGCACCTCAGCCTGATCAAACCACGCATGGCTAATTGGTCCAGAAGGTCATCAGCTTGAGAGCAACTGTATGGTCCCTCTCTGTTGGCTGTGCAGCAGAGGCCAGCACCATTTTGGGATCGTTGGCCTTAACGCTGCCCTTGCCGTTCGTCTGCCGGTTCACTTGCTAGGGCCAGTGTGGTCTGCTGGCTATTAGGTGCGCTCACTGGTTTGATTGCAGTGGCGGTGGGCCACCACAGTTTGCTTAGTTTATGGTTGTGCGTTATCATTTAATCATTTAATCCCTGATCATTTAATCCTTCTTATGCGAGTCTGGCTTTTATCGTCTTATTTCTCGCCTTCAGCCTCATTATTTACATTGCTGAAGATATTTTGCAAACTAATCTACTGCCATTGGAATTGCTTTGAAAGGTTCATACTATTATCATCATACCAGAAAAACTCTAAATTTGGTTATTTGGGACTCTTGTTTGTAACTGGATTCGTGACTTCCTCATGAGGAAGAACCAAATCAGTGCAGATTAGCAACATCACCTCTTCCTCACTGACAATCAGCATGGGCCCCTCGAGGCTGCATGCTTAGTTCCCTGTTCTTTTCCTTCTGTAACCCAGTTTGGCTCTAACTCGTTCTATAACTTCATTAACGACACTATCGTTGTTTGCTGAATAACAGGAAATGAAGTGTTAGAATATCGGATGGAGATCAAAGATCTAGTTGGATGATGTCAGACCAACAATCTTGCTCTCAACATTGTTAAGACCCATGAACGTAAACATATTGTGGATTTTAAGAAGAAGAGGGCAGCAGGACAATGCACTTGGTCTTAATTGGTCATCATTAGAGAGTAATAGTTTCTTAAAGTTCTTTCTTGTCCACTTCTCACAGGACCGCTCCTGGTACCAGCATGAGGCAATTATGAAGAAGACACACCAGTATCATCACTTTTTAAAGAATCGCAGGAGATTAAGCAGGTTGTCCAATGCGCTCTCAAACGTCTATAGGTGTACTGTGGCACGTATAATGACTAGATGCATCACAGCCTGGTTTGGAAACTTGAATGTTCAGGAATGTAGAAAGCGACAGACAGTGGTCAACCCAGCTATGTCCATCACAGGCACTGATCAATGCACTATATGCAGCGTTGTCTCAATAATGAAGCCGATGTCATAAAGAATATCAATATGGTTGCACTGCTGTCATGGCAATGCTGCTGGTGGTGCAGGTCTAGGAAGAGCGGGTGAGTGGAGTGGTCATGGGATTCTTCGCTCCTGTGTGGGATCCTACTGCCCAGATGTCTTTTCTGATGATCCTGTACAGGTTTGAATTGCCTGGTTAATGGGGCCGACAATGAAGATCCTTGAAAGTCTGTGCCCAAGATAGCAACCCCACATTCACCAGCCCAGACCTTGGGGGTTACAGGCTCTAAGGAACCAATGGATCAATGTAGGACATGTGAGCGAAAAGACCACCCTCTTCCCACCAAGTGAAAGAGGCCTAGGAGAGGAACCTGTAGTGTACAAAATCACAGCAACTGATCAGACTCCAGCTCAGGGTTCCATGGCCAAATGCCTCACACCAAGCTGTAAGGCTGCTGATAAACAACCTCTAGAAACCAGCTATCAGGTCCAGGATTTGTGAAGGTGTGATAGTGAATGGGGCTCAGAAAGGGCATCTGGCACTAACATCTACTTGATGGCTGGAGGTTCGGAACCAGGGCACAGGAGGGTGACTTGAATGCTTGGATTCACTACTGAGGTTGCAGAAGTGCAGGAGGCTTTGGCATTGGAGAAGCTGTTGAAATTCTCTGATACTTGGTGTCTCTGATGACACTTGCTTCTCTTTCTTGGTTTCATAGAAGTGCAGGATGAGTAGTACCTGTTTGTTTGTTGGAGGGCAAACAAAGGATAAAAGATATTTCTATATTTTATGTACATGACAGTAAATGGAATCTTGAGGAATACTCATCATCCTGGTCATGCTCACTTCTTGATGCTACCTTCAGGCAAAAGTCGATTCAAGAACTGATCCTTTTCTTACAGTCATGAGGCTCTTGAACCTTCCTCTACTACTCTAACTAGAACACTGCTTCAGAACCAAAGATCTGTCCACACTGTTGTAACATTGCTTTTTTTTGCACTAGCTTCAAATGCAAATATTTATCTATCTTTTTATCGTTTTCCTCTTAATTAGTTTTTAATCTTAATTTTGTGCAGTTGCAACATGTAACAATTTCTGTACATTTTTACTTGGGTGCATGACAATTAACTTCTCGACTGGACTGAGAACCTCTTCTACTTTCTTTATTCTGCAGGAAATTCAGCAGGTAAAATCTCCTGAGGACTTGGAAATATTTATGCTGAAACATGGAGAGAATATTATTGATACTTTAGGAGCTGAGGTTGACCGATTAGAAAAGGCACTTAAGGTAAATAACAGTTTTCCCCCTTGTATAATCTATACAAAGTAAATACAAAATAGAATTTTAAGAACCATGTGTTATGTAAATAAATTTAGAGTTTTGATTATTAATTGAGCTTTACATACAAATCTGGAACAAGGAATTTAGCAACATGGCCAGATTAAAATAGTAATTTTTTTAGTTGCAGATTCTAACATAAGAATTGGCATCCATATTATCTTCTTATTTTAAAATAATAAGTGTTCTCTACAAATACAGGGTATGCGCCACTTTACGTCCATGATACTTTCTGTAAAATTGGGCATTATGTGGGCGTTGTGCGAACATCACATACTTAGCAAAGCTATATGGGATACCTGTAAACTTTTAATTGTAAGTAGGGATCAGTGTGGGGATGAACACAGGGCTGTAGGCAGAGAGCAGGGCAATGGGATCAGTGTGGAGACTGATATGGGGCTTTGGGGAGAAAGAGGGGCAGTGGGATCAATCTGGGAACTGACACAAGGCGTGGGGAGAGCGCAGGACAGTGGATTAGTTGGGACTGATATAGAGCTGTAGGGAGAGAGCAGGGCAGTGGGATCAGTATGGAGACCGACAAGGGGCTGTGGGTAGAGTGCAGGACAGTGGGATTAGTTGGGACTGATACAGGGCTGTGGGAAAAGAGTGGGGCAGTCAAATCAGTTTGGGTATACAGTATACAATTTCCCAAAGCTAGTGATCACTTTTTCTTAATTGCTGTGAATTTGCTCGCAGTAACTGAATAATTATGGGGCCACGGATGTATATGTGGTCATACGGACCAAATGTACGCTAGGTGGCACATACCTGTATATGAAATAACATCTCAAATATTTAGATTAGTATCTTTTTACTGGAACACATTGGTTTAATTATAGTCATTGCATTATACACTTTTTTCTTTAAAGAAGCCTTGCATATAATTTTAAATGATTTTTTTAAACAGCAAAAATATCCAGATGTTCGCCACGTAGATTTGGAGATCTTATGAAGATGCCAGGAATGTCTTATGAAGATCATTGCCAATACAGGAAAACTCCTCCATTATTTCAATGCTTGTAGTCATTATAAGCTACTTTGATGTTTTTCTTCAAGACATTTCACAATCCAGTTTGTGTTGGTTAGCAAAGTTGCAGTGGTACAGAGAAATCGAATGTGTTGTACCATGGTTCAGGAAATAATTCTAATGATGATCATTAGCTGTACTACTATTTTGAATCTCTCCTGTCTGTCCATCAGAATACTGTCAACATGGTTGTGGAGACAGGGCAGGATCACGACAGGAGAGGTTGAAATGGGCAACTTTTGACACCTGTTCACAAGTTGAATTGATGGACTAACTTTCTATTGAACAGTTTGTTTGCTTTACTAATCTAAAATTTTCCTGATTAAACAGTGCACCATTTTGTTTAATCTTGTTCAGATTTGACATAATGCCAGCCATAAAGGGGAAAGCTAACTTCAAATAAAACCTTTTTAATTCTGGATCTATTGAGTTTACTGGTACAATAAACAAATATTCAAAATTATACATTGGGGTGGGAGAAGGCCAGCAACTTAATTTCTTACAGGCTTTGCTGTGATTTTCTTTTGAATCTAGAAGAATATTTTGGAAAGCACGAGAAAAATATTTATTATTAAATATTTAAGTTTAAAGTTGGTACTCGTATCATGTTTTCTTTTTTGGTATTAATTTCTCAAATTATAAATCCTTTCATTTGACATAAAATCAGAAACCACTGAAACTAGCTTTTTTTATTGTAGTTTCTGGGGAAATTCAACAATGTTGCTTTAGAGCGAAAATGTTCTCCTGTATACATACAGTAAGTGTTCACATCCACACAGGAAAATATGTTTATTAATGTCAATCTGGGCACGGAAGCAAAAGTCGAGGTTTTCAAATTAGAAATTGCAAGTCTTTTGTTTTCCTGGAAATGTACTAAAATTACGCATGTCTGTTCATTTAAGGTACAAATTATTTGAATTTAGTGATATAAACTATTTATAGATATATTTATGAGATTGAAAATTACTGGAATGCCCATAATTGTTCATCTTTCCTGACAGCACTGTGCAATTTGGTGTTTAAGGTGCTAAGAAAGTCTTTGTTCTGTTTTTTTTTCAAAAAGAAAAAGGAGTGCTAGATACAGTGATTTAACAAATCCATTTGCTTCTGGGACTTGGTGGAAGCAAAAGAAACTTCCATCTTTCTGCCATGTATAGAAGAGGCCCAATTTGAAAACAGTAGCTCTAGATAAATCATGTCTGTAATTAAACTTGATTTTTGCTACAAATTGCTGAGGTGCTTACAGGTGACCTCCACATTTGCATTGTGGGAATTCATCCTTCTTGAATTCACAGATCACTACCGAAAAATTGAAAAAAGGAATAATGATCATTTTCTGAATTTGTTTTATTTTTAATTCAGGTCTTTTTTGATACACGCGCAAATGATGGGGCTTTGGGTTTTGAAATTCATGATATAATTTTCTAGGAAAACAATCACCAACATCTCTCCCTACCCCTTGCATAATGTGGAGGTCACCTGTAATTTCAGGACATTTGTTATGCGTTGTTAAAATTTGTACTTTTTTATTAGGGATCAGGATTTGAGACTGGAAAGATCAGCATTGAGTCCTTAACTGGGTGTAATTGGTATGTCAAAATAATGACCTTCAATTGAATATTTTGAGTACTTAACAATATTTTCAATTGCATAGGCAATTTTTATATGTGCAGAATACTTGGCCTAATTTTTTTTCATCACTGTTATTCCAATTTGTTTTTATATTAGGCTTGCCTTCAGTAAATAGGCTAGAATGATATAAAACTGAATGTAATTGATTTGTAGTGACACTGTTTCCTTAACGCCCTACCACCACCTCCAATTAAATTTCAAGAAAACATAAATCAAAATGCATTTAGCTATTCCTCCAATAATTAAAACGCATCAGAGAAAAAGATCAATTATTATCTTAAAACCATATTTGTGCCATTTAATGACGCACTGTATATTTTACAATTTCATTACTTTAAGTTGTAAATAAACTACCATGAAAATAGGTACACCATTACCATAATGGCTAAATGTAAAAATAGCACAAAGTGCAAAATCTTACTTACCATCATTTTGAAAAAATGTCACTTAAAAGAATGCCTTGCTTAAAATAGAACAAAAAAAACTTACCATCTTTGTCAAATGCAACAGACTTTTTACAATAAGGTGATCATAATAATTCCCTTTCATCATCTGTTTATTAGTAAGTCTGGCCTCAAGTCTGTCGTGCTCTGCACCATTCATTTTATAGAAAATTCATACCTTTCTAAAGCTCAGTGTTTCATATAAGATCAATGCTTCAATTATTTAAGCAGGTGTATCACCTGAGTTAAGATGGTTGCCTTTAGATATGTACATGGGTTCATTTCTAGACAGCCAAACCACTTTCTTTGTTCAATCCTAAAGCAACTTGTTGATTCCCACATCAAGAGGGTATAGAACTCCTATCACACAGTATGGTGTATTGTAATCTTCTAGCCACCTCTGCAGGGAATTCTGATTTTAACCATATGGAGGATCACTGAATCAAAATCAGTATTGCCTTTTTTCATAATTGTGGCTTTCAGACTTTTCTAGCCGGTTTCTTACCCACACTTCCACCTTTGTTCCTGCATCCGTCCTATGCACCTCAATGCCATTGGGTCATTGCTCCTTTTGCAAAATCTTCTTTTAAAAATAAACTGGGGTTTTCGTCTAGATTTTTCTTTCTGGTTTTATTGATACTGTGATTAAAAACAGAAGATGCTGGAAACACCCATTAAATCAGGCAGCTGATGTGGAGAAGAATAGAGTTGATCTTTCAGGTTGAAAACTTAGAATTGGTAAAGAAAGAAAAGTTTTGTGGAGAGGTTGGGGCAGATGCAAAAGGAAAGTATCTGATAGATTGTCCCCAGGGCAACATTCCCTTTACACCATCTGAAATTTTTTTGTTTATTTATTGAAAAAATTCATTTGGCTCTCTTTGGCTGTCAATAATTTCATTTATAAACGGTGGTTTCATAAACATTCTATTATTGATATTAAGGGTGTGTGGCAGATGATGTTTGTTCTCATACGCCATCATGTTGAAATAATGAGACCATACCTGAAGTTGTCAGCCAGCGAAAAGCATTTATTACAATGTTATCAGGTTTAATAGAGACACACAACATGTGACCTGTCAACATGACATCTGAAGTGCAAATTACCTCATGATGAAGCTATGTTGAGTAGGCCAGGGCTTCTCAGTAGACCTACGGGTGCTGCTGAGTCATTATGCTTCATGGCTGTCGTGGCTAGTTGCCAGTTTCCAGGAGGCTGTTGGGTCTAGCTGTCACAAGACAGGAGCTGTTAGCGCTGTTTCTGCCCACTCCCTCCAAGTGTACCGTTACAGGTGAAGCAATATTGATTAAGTCCCATGTTTTAGCAAGTTGCTGATAAAATGTTTTAGCTATTAAATATTAAAGGGTTAGATTGCATTTAGTATCAGAGTGATGACAAGTGTGTAATTATGATACATTCAGCTTGAATCAAGACTGATTCACTGGAGTAAACTTGATCCAACTACCTTCACATTCTTAATCAATATGATTTATTTATACATTGATGAATAAAAGTTGGCATTTTTTTAAGGTAAGTTGGGTTTTGAAAAATATTGGTGCCTAACAACAGTAATTTTCTTAGGCAAACACTGGCATAAGTTGCTCTGTTTTAATGATTAAAATGGATTGCAAGTTTGCAAGCAGTTCTGTTGTGGCTTTCTGGCTGCTGTTTAGCATTTTTTGCATTTTTTTTTGCTGTCTCTTAGCAACATATTTGAGCCATGTTAGAAAGGTAACGTAGGTTTAGTTCTCTTGTTCTGCGGAGAGGTTCCTACTATTTCTGTTGACCATCTAACAATGTTTTAATGGCTTGTAACAACATATAGCAACTGATAATAACATTAACAATGTGTAATATCGTTTAATAAATTTTGGGAAACTCAACTCAACTTTAGTATGAATTTGTTTGAACAAGTCATAGACAACAACAACTTTTCTGATTCTCCAAGCAACTATAAAGGGAAGTAGTCGCTACAATTATTCAGTAGAAAAGTTGGAAATTGAATTTGGACTGAATCAAATGGGCTCTGTTCAGAGCATTTTGAACTGAAGGAGGCACGATCATCAGCAACATCATGAAGGCCATTGAAGAAGCGGTAAGCCTTACTTAAGGATACCTTTTATGTGTTTATTCCAAGTTAGAATAGAGTTTGAGAAACTTCTGCTTGTCCTTTGAGAACTGTTTTGGAGTTATTGTGCAAGTTTGATGTATGAATATGACGGTCGATTGGATGAATAATGGCAGCTGCCCCTGAGGAGCTACGTGTTGAGGTCGAGGAACTTAAAGAAGAATTACAATGTCAGGGATTAGATTCTAGTGGAGCCAAAACTACTCCAAGCAAGACTTAAAGAGGCAATAAAAAGAGAAGGTTACAGCTACTGGAAATACAAATCCCACAGAACTACTGCAAAAAATAGCAATAGAATTTAAGAGCAGCCATTTGGAATTGTTTGAAGATGTGCCACAAGATGGTTGTATGGAGGATGGGCAATTCAGAGTGGAGACAAAGTCAGATGTTAAGGCAACATCTGAAGTAGAGGATGATATACTACCAGTTGATAGAGAAAGCAGGAGAAGCAAAAGGAGTTCTAGATCAGGCTCCAGAGTTTCAAATACTGCATCTACAAGTTTAAAGATTCAGGCTGACGCAGCAGCTCTAAAGGTGGAAAAAGAAATGCTTCAAAATAAATTGGCCTTGGAGGAGCATATAAGAAGATAGGAGCAGACAAGGAGGGAGGAGGTGCAGCTAAAAAGAAAAAGGATCATCTGCAACTGGATTATTGTTAATCAGGCCAGGGCGAGGGTACTCGAAGACTCAGGGGTAACTGGCACTCAAATTATCTAAAGCGCTCTTTCAAAGAGGATGATGCAATATCATGGTGGAGATCGGCCATCTAAATATGCTAATCATTTAAAATAAATTATCCCACTGGATGAGAGAATTATGAAGAAGTTCAGTTGTTGAATACCATAAAAGATGCGATAAAATGGCTACTTTTATGGATTTGGTGGAGCTCATTGAAAAGCAAGTGGATGTTGTCACAGATTCAGTGTATGGAAATATCAAAGGCACTCAATAAGCAAAGAAGTTGAGAGATCCAAATCATACCCTTAACCAAAATCTTTTGGGGAAATAAAGTACATTTGCCTCCTCCTTGGCTGTTGCAGATAAAGAAATTAAGGAAAAAGAAAGTTTGCCTGCTATGAAGAATTTTTTTTTTCCCTGAAACAATAAGCATAGTTTGGAAAAGTGTCCACAGTTGGAAAAGAAGACACAAAGTGAGAAAATGGCTTTTTTGCAGGAAAATGGAATGTCTTTTAGCTGGTTGTGTAAAGGACACATCAGCAAAAAGCGACTCAGCTGTGATGTATGTAGTCATAGCATCCCAAAATGCTACATATCTTCCAGGAAAAGAAAAAATATGGAAAAGGAACAAACAGGAAAAAAAAGCAGATGAAAACAGTGCTGAAACCTCGGTGCAGACAAATGATCTTACTGGGGCCAGTGAGAACATCTGCAAACTTTTATTAGTATCTGTGCAAATCAAAGGCAAGAAAGGAAATGCAACAGCATTTCTTGACCCAGGAAGCACTGTGTCATTTTGCACTGAGGTGCTAATGATGAAGCTTAATCTTCAAGGAAGAAGGTCAAAAATTCTATTGAGAACTATTAGGTCAAGTTAAACACATTGAAATTAACTAGAGATTGTTCAACTGGATAGTAATGATTTTTATGAACTTCCAGGCGAATACACTCAGAAAACTTTGCCTGTGCATAAAGGAAACATCCCACATCAAAACAACATTGAACCATGCGCACTTTTGAAAAATGTTTACACGAAGTCAACTCTAAGATAGTGTTGCTGATTGGTTCAGATCTACTAAAAGCTCTGGAACCACTAGATACGATAAGGAGTATGGGAGATAGACCTTATGCTGTCAAAACCATGCTATGTTAGATGATTAATGGGCAATTAGGAGGAAGAAATGAGGTTCAAGACAAGATGACGACGAGTGTCAGTAAAATATTGTTTATTAAACTTGATGAGCTATGGGAGCAGCAGTTCAAGATTGACTCTCCTGAGTGCCTCAGGGATGACCAAGAACTTTCAAGGGAAGACCAGCAGTTCTTGGAATCGGTGTCAAAATTTGCCAAGCTGGTTAATGATATTTATTGCATTGGATTACCTTTAAAGAAAAGGTATTTTCAGATGAAGATTGGTACTCTTAGCTTGATTAATGATTCTTCATTTTGCGCTATCTTTGTTTATTACAATTTAAGGTGGTACATAGAATACATATGTCAAAACTCAAATTATCTCATTTTTATGCAGATGTTTATCTATGATGTGAGAAGTGTAACATTTTTGAAGCTTTGTTGATTCATATGTCTTGGGAGTGCCCCAATTTAAGAAGAATTTTGGAAAACATTTTCCAAACTTAAATGATTTTAAAAATCAAAACAGAACCATGCCCTTTAGTTGCCTTGCTTGGTTTTTCTTATGAACCTGATATACTTTTGTCCGCATCCCAGGAGAAAGTTTTAACTTTTATCATTTTGATAGCCATACGAGCAATTTTATTGAAATGGAAAGATGACTCTTCACCTCTTCATGCACACTGGTTACATGATGTAATGTCCTATTTAAACTTGGAGAAAATTAGATGCAATATTAAAGATAGAAAGTTTCAATTTGAAAAGATCTGGGACCCATTCATAGAATGTTATCATGATCGGCAAATTCATGAAGTTTGGATGCTCCAGTGATCTCTATTTAGTTTCTGAAGGTCGCTATTTGATCCATATTTTACGTCCTTTTTTGCAAGGAAACCTTGTTCAGAGGGAGGAGATTAATTAGATTTAATTTTAGGTTTTTTTGTTTCTTCTCTTTTTATTAGATTAATTTGTTAATATGGGTTTAATTATGGTTCCTATAGATCATATTACATTAGACAAAATTTACCGTTTGTTTTAACCAAGGGATTGTCTAATGTAGTTTACTTAGTTTCTACCCAGAATTATTTTTAGGAAATACTGTTAAATAAACAAAAATGGATAGGTTTTTTTAAAATGTACATTTATATTAATTTGTGAAATGCACGTGACATGGCCTGTTATTGGTATTATTAGAGAACTTAGTATATAGGATTTATTGTTTGTTAAGGAGGACATTACTGCCGTGAGGTGGCAGGATGGTATGGAGGGATCGACCAGTGAAGCTGTTTGGGTGGAATTGAGGGGTGGAGGAGGCAAGAGGGTGCTAATAGGGGTGTATTACAGACCATCAAATGGGCCTAGAAAATTAGAGGAACAAATTTGTAGGGAGATAACGTATATGTGTGAAAATCATAAGGTAGTGATCATGGGAGATTTTAACTTCCCACATATTGATTGGGATACCCATACGGTTAGATTAGAGGGCTGGATGGGCTGGAGTTCGTTAAATGTGCTCAGGATTGTTTTCTAAATCAGTTAGTAGAAGAACCGACTCGGGATGGTGTAATACTGGATCTCCTGTTAGGGAACGAGCTAGGTCAGGTAGCGGACATTAATGTTGGAGAACCAATTGGGTCTAGTGATCATAATTCTGTTAGTTTTAGGGTAGTTTTAGGGAAGAGCAAGGAGAGGCCTAAAGTTGAGGTTCTGGATTGGAAAAAAGCAAATTTCGAAGGAATAAGAAGGGATTTGGGGAGTATTGAGTGGGACAGGATATGTTCAGGTAAGGATGTTAATGAAAAATGGAGGATATTCAAAAAAGAAATTTTGAGGGTACAGAGTAGTTCAGTGTGGATCAAAGGAAAGGCTGGAAGTCATAGGGAGGCTTGGTTTTCGAGGAATATTGGAAATTTGGTTAGGAGTAAAAGGGAGGTGTACAAGAGGTATAAAGAGCAGGGAGCTGAGAAGTTGAAGGAGGACTACAAGGAGTGTAGAAGGAATCTTAAGAAAGAAATTAGAAAGGCCAAAAAAAGGCATGAAGAGGCTTTGGCTGACAGAGTAAAAATAAATCCAAAAGGTTTCTATAAGTAAATTAAAAGTAAAAGATTAGTGAGAGATAAAATTGGACCCCTTGTAGATAGCGAGGGTAGGCTGAGTGAGGTCTGAGGAAATGGGGGAAATTTTGAATGATTTCTTTGCCTCGGTATTCACTAGGGAAAAAAATGTTGAACCAGTTGAAGTAAAGAAAAATAGTGGGGAGGTCATGAAGCATATAAGGATAACCGAGGAGGTAGTGATGGCTGTGTTAAAAAAGATAAAGGTGGATAAATCTCCCAGACCAGACAAAATATTCCCTAGGACACTCAGGGAGGCCAGTGGACAGTTAGTGGGGCCATTAACAGAGATATTTAGGATGTCACTGGCCACGGGGGTGGTGCCAAAGGATTGGAGGGTGGCGCATGTGGTTCCTCTGTTTAAGAAAGGGTCCAAATGCAAACCTGGGAATTATAGGCCTGTAAGTCTGACATCTGTGGTGGGCAAGTTGATGGAAAGTGTTCTGAGGGATGCTATTTACAAATTTTTGGAGGTACAGGGATTGATAGGGAGTAATCAGAATGGTTTTGTCAGGGGTAGATCATGCTTGACAAACCTGATTGAGTTCTTTGAGGGGGTTACAAAAAAGATTGATGAAGGGAAAGCTGTGGATATTGTCTATTTGGTCTTTAGTAAAGCTTTTGACAAAGTTCTCCACAGGAGGTTAGGAAAAAAGGTGGAGGCATTAGGTTTAAATAAAGAGGTAGTGAAATGGATTCAGCAGTGGTTGGCAAGGGTTAAATGAATGGACAATTATAAATGGACAGGGTAAAACTGTCCTCACTTAACAAAGACTGTTGAAGTGGCCATTTTCTTTGAGCCCCTGTTTCTGTATTTCTTCTCTGTCAAAGGGAGAACACAACAGCATTTTTCTCACAGAAGGTTACTACAACTTCTGACTTCAGATGAAAACTGATTCACAATATTAAAGATGCCTTCTTGGAGTGTCTATATCACATCACTGCTGGCTCTTAAATTGCATTTTCTTCAGAAAGATGAGTCAACAAGGAAATTGTCTTCTGTTTATACAGGTGCTTCTCCTGAGCACCTATATAACAATAGAGAACAATAAGATTTTTATGACTGTTTCCAGCTGTCAACTCAACAATAAGTTTCTTCATTTCCCACTTGTTGGAGCCTCTGCATCTGCTTTAAAATGATGTAATGTTCTGTGTGTGTGTGTGTTTTCCCCCTGTTTCCAAACCCACAAAGTCCTTTTACTATTAAAATACATATTTTAACCTAAATATTACTATTAACATAATTCTGTAAAACTTCCTTCCAATGAAGAATAAGTTTGAACTTTTAAGAAAATTTTGAACTTCAATCTATAATTTGTCTTGTAGATATTACATTCTAAGGTTATACAACATAATCAAATATAACATTTTTAGCAACATTGCAAATTCAATATTGTGAAAGGCAATCAGCACTTACATTATCTTTGCCTTTAATATGGGTTATCATTAAATAATATTCTTGGAAAATTAAACTCCAATTTCATCTATTTTTAGGTTTCATTTTACTCAAAATCACTAAAGGAATTTGATCAGTGTAAACAACAATTGGTCCCAAGGCAAACCCCATACCAGGGGAAATAATCTTTTTGATGTTGTTTGAATTTCTTAGATAAGTAAACCACTGGAAGTTCAATGTCATCACAGTCATTCTTTTGTAATAACACTGCTACTGCAGCTTCATTACTAGCATCAACTGCTAAAGAAAATGACTTTTCAAAGTCAGGCTTGTGAAATAAAATGGCTTTCAGTTTGTAAAATGTTTCCTAACAGATGTTCCTTCCATTGGCTTGGCTTCGCGGACGAAGATTTACGGAGGGGGTAAATGTCCATGTCAGCTGCAGGCTCGTTTGTGGCTGACAAGTCCGATGCGGGACAGGCAGACACGGTTGCAGCGGTTGCAAGGGAAAATTGGTTGGTTGGGGTTGGGTGTTGGGTTTTTCCTCCTTTGTCTTTTGTCAGTGAGGCGGGCTCTGCGGTCTTCTTCAAAGGAGGTTGCTGCCCGCCGAACTGTGAGGCGCCAAGATGCATGGTTTGAGGCGAGATCAGCCCACTGGCGGTGGTCAATGTGGCAGGCACCAAGAGCTTTCTTTAGGCAGTCCTTGAACCTCTTCTTTGGTGCACCTCTGTCTCGGTGGCCAGTGGAGAGCTCGCCATATAACACGATCTTGGGAAGGCAATAGTCCTCCATTCTGGAGACGTGACCTACCCAGCACAGTTGGATCTTCAGCAGCGTGGATTCGATGCTGTCGGCCTCTGCCATCTCGAGTACTTCGATGTTGGTGATGAAGTCGTTCCAATGAATGTTGGGGATGGAGCGGAGACAACGCTGGTGGAAGTGTTCTAGGAGCCGTAGGTGATGCCAGTAGAGGACTGGTAGAGGTATGTCCAAATAAACTTGTCACCCCTTTTCAGAAGTTTAGTGAAAGAAATGCCGATATCAGCAAAATTGTTTACAGAACTTTGTAATATCCTATCATTCCTAAACTCCTAACAGCTTTCTTACCCATGGGTATGGGAAACTCAGAAATCATCAGCAATCAGCCTGTGCAGGTGCCAATTTTCCTTAGCAATAGCATAACCAAGATAAGACACTGTAGTGTGACCAAATTCACTTTTAGTTAAATTAACAGCAAGGTTTGCTTCTGAAAGTTTGTTGAACAACTTCTCTTTTGCAAACATATGATTCCAGGTGTCATTCCCAGTAACCAAATCATCAATATAAGCATGCTTTGAAATATTCCTGAGGCATTCTTCATTTCAAATGGTAGAAAATTCGTGTATTCCTAAAAACCTGACAGGGTTGCAAATGCAGACATTTCCCTACCTCTCTCTGTTAAGTGAGCACTCAAGTAACTTTTTAATAAATCCACCTTTGTATGAAAGTTGGCCCTTCCAACCTTGTCTACACAATCATCCACCATAGGGATAGGATAAGCATCTGTCTTTGTTACTGCATTAACTTTTCTATAATCAGAGCAAAATCTAACTCTCCCATCTGATTTAGGCACCAGGACTCAAGATGAACTCCAATCTGATATAGAATGTCTAATGATGTCATTCTGAAATGTACTCAATCTCTTGATCAACCAGCTTACACTTTTCAACATTCATTCCATATGGATGCCATTTGATAGGTTTTGCATCTCCAACATCAAGATCATGATATGGTATTGAAGTTCCTACATTTTAATGTTATCTGTTTAATTTGGGTCCATTTCCTAGGGCTGCAGATGAGCCAATTTATCATCCAAATTCTGCAAAATACTTGAATTAGACAGACAACCTGGAACAATGTTTTCTTTGAAGTGACCCTCACAAGGATCAGCTTGTATTGTCTCATGATCCATAAACTCCTCAGATTTATCAATAGCTAATACCCCTGCTTCTTGCTAACATGCAAGTTCTCAAAATAATGTTTGAACATGTTGATATGGCAACTGTGTTTTACTCTCTGATCAGGTGTTTTAACTATATAGTTGACTTCATTTACCTTGGACTCTATCTCATACGGTCCTGGAAATTTTGCCCTAAGAGAATTTGAAATTTTTGGGAACAAAATTAACATTTTATCCCCTGGTTTAAAAATTCTCTCACACTTTTTTTAATCATACCAGACTTTCATTTGATCTTCAGCTGTTTTCAAATTCTATTTTACAGAATTTCTGCAAATGATCTTTAAACTGAAACATAATCTGACAAATTCAATTGCACATCATTATTAACCTATTGTTCCTTCAACAACATTATAGGTCCTCTAACTTGATGTCCAAATACCAACTCAAAAGGACTAAAACCTAATAATTGTGCAGACTCTCCTACTGCAAACAAGAGCAAATGGACATCCTTATCACAATCCTTCTCATTCTCACAACAATAGGGCCTCATCATGATTTTTAGGGTCAAATGGAACCTCTCCAAAGCCCCTTGAAATGCTGGATAATATGCAGATGACATGATTTGGTTAGCTCACAATTTATGAACTATCTGCTGAAACAGCCCTGACATGATATTACTTCCCTAGTCTGATTTAATCTCTAGACAAACCGAATAAAGTGAAAACATTTATTAGAGTTCTTGACACAGTTTTAGCTTTAATATTTCTAAGTGGGATTGTTTCTGGAAATCTGGTGGCTGTACACATGATAGTTTACAAATACTGATTCCCAGCTTTTGTCTTGGGTAACAGGCCAATACAATGCACAATAGCTTTAGAAAAAGCAGGAATAGGTTTTAAAGGAGCCACTGTGGGACTCTGATTAGGTTTCCCCACAACCTGACAAGTGTGACAGGCTTGACAAAATGTCCCAATGTCTTTTCTTAGACGAGGCCAATAAAATTGTTTCTAATTTTATAGATAGTTTTCTTTACATCAAGGTAACCACCTAAGGGTGTGCTATGAGCCAAGGTTAAAAAATTACAACCTGGTAAACAACTGCCCATTCTTAATTGGCAGTGATATCAGGTGATCTCCACTTCCTCATCAACACACCTTCCTTGAAATAATATCCAACTGGCACTTTCTTTGTTTCATCAGCAGAGAGAGCCTTATCTCTCACTTCAGTAAGATCGGGATTTCTGTTCTGCCTCTCTATAATCTCCTTTTGAGATAACAAATCTTTTGGCAGGTTGCTACAACCTGATGTGCACTGTCATTGTCCCTTAAAAATCATTTTGCACAGCACTATCTTCACTGGCAAGTTTTTTTGCCATAGCCCACGTTAATGCACAAGTTGCGTATATATCAGAATCTGTCTTTATCTCATCAATAACTGGCTTATCTATCAATTGACCACAGGGACAACCTTAACCTCTGCAAGATTGTTTCCTAATAACAACAAAATCCCATCCACTGCTGAACTTGATCTAATCCCTATCAAAACAGGTCCATTAACTAGTTCTGATTTCAACAATATCTGGTGCAGAGGTATCTACTCTGCATCAAGCCCCAAACCTCAAATCAAATTCACGCCACCTATCACAGTCTTATTGCTAAACTCCAAAACACCGTCTTACATGAGTGACTGGGTGGCCCCAGTATCTTGAAAGATTTTTACTGTCACTGGTGGTGACCCTTCCTTTAGTGAAACCTTACCCTCTGACAGAAAATGTTTAAATCCTTCCTAATTTTACCAGCAAGACCAGACCTTTTTTTTTATTTCAATGTGTTTCATCTCTTTAAATACAGGCATCTTGTTCTGCCTCATTTTCTTTATTTTTCTTCAGCACAAGACAATTTACTATTATGTGATCAGATTTCTTACAAAAGTGGACTTGAAGGTTTTTCCTTTTCTTGCTTCCCCCTTCTATACCTCTAGCACTATTTCCCCATTTATATTTTTAACTTATTTGGATAGTCCACACTACCCATTTGAAAAGGTCTAACGTTGAGTTAAAGCATACTCATCTGTTAATTTAGCAGATTCCTGCCAATTCTCCACTCCCTTTTCATCTAAATATGCTTTTATGTTATTACATACAGACCTTTTAATTTCCTTAACTAACATCAACTCCTCTAATCTGTTATCATGGCTGTCCCTCATAGTCGAGGATGGTGACCTTCATTCCATTGATCACAGAGCGAAGGTACCTGGGCCTGTATTTGTTTAACGTACTTGATGTTGCGCCCCAAGAAGCACCCAATACTTCACAAATCAATCAACTAATTCCAATGGCATGAAAACCACAACAATTGGATCTGATGGATTTGTTGCAACCTTTGCCCACCTTCACAGCCGTTGAGTTCAGAGGAACTTCATTCGTCTGTTCCACCTTTGAGGACTTGGTTGGATTGTACTCTGTAAGAGACCTCACCACCATGGGTGACCCTACTAGGAGCATAGCTCCAGATGACATCACTTTCCAGATCACAGGACCACACAAACTTCTCCACCATGTCAAGGTGACAATCCATGGAAACACCATTTATTTCTTTTGATGTATTTATTTTGTCATATACAAATTCACTGATTTTCTCAAATTCTTGAATTTTTGTCTAGAAGCTTCCGGAACCAATTCATAAGCTTAAAGCACAACTTCATTTATAGTATCATAATTAGTAACTTGTTGAATTGTAAGGGCAAAGTAAACGTGCTGAGTCTACCCTTTAATTATACTCTGTAACATGAGGGAACTAATGGTTTCTTAGCCACTCTCAGCAACTTTCTCAAAAAGCTGGAAATATGTATCAATATCAGCCTCATTAAATGGAGGAACTAACTTCACTTCCCTGCTAGACGTAAAACTCAGGAGAACCAGGAGATTGGTCACCTCTCCTATTTCTTCTTTCTGCTAGACGTAAAACTCAGGAGAACCAGGAGATTGGTCACCTCTCCTATTTCTTCTTTCAAACTCTCTTTGTTTTTCAGCTTCCTCAGCTTTATGTGTTCCTAGCTTTAACTCACCCTGCTTTCATCCTCTCAACTCAAAAACTGCCTTTGCATTTCTGCTTCTTCCACCTTTCACCTACTTTTTTCTCACCCTATCTCCAGTGCATGTAGCTTAAATGTCCTTTGTTCTTTCTCAAGCTCCAATTTCATATACATAAGCCTTTTAATTGGCTTTCAAAAATAAATTTAACCAAACAAATTGAAAATTAATTGATCAATAAGCTCCAATTTTGGATAAATCCCAGATGACGAACTGGACCAGCAGCAATAGAAATTCTTCAAGACAATGGTATTTTCAATAACAATAACATATGTTAGTTTAGTTCTTTTGTTCCACGAAATGGATGGATTGGAGAGGCTCCAACCATTTCTATTGTTCTTCTAACGATGTTTTAATGGCTTGTAATAAAGTATAGTAACTGATAATAATGTTAACAATGTTTAATATTGCTTGATAAACTTTGTAAAACTCAACTTTAGTACAAATTTGTTTGAACAAGTCATAAGGCCATTTCATGTCAGGCCTCCACCTTGAGGCTGGCTACAGGAGCAGATGGAAAACTAAGAACTTACCTTTCGGACAGCAGCACTAAAAGGCTGCTCCAGTATCACATTCATATCCAGAGGCGAGCAATGACTGTCTTCCCTACCCATAATACCCTGGCAGTTGGAACAGTTGCAGCTGCATGGGGGGTTATGGCTAGGGAAGGTGGCCATTGTTCTGCTGCATTTTGAGCCACAGAGAGCGGTCCCGAAGGCTGAAGCGGCTCAGTGTGGCTGCCTCAGCCTGCACCAGTTGCCCCCTGATGGTTCCCATTGCCTTGACAGTCTCCATTGCCCCAATGGCACCTGTTGACAGCTCCCATTGCCCTGATGGTCCCCACTGCCTTGATGGCTCCTGCTGCCCCACCGGCTCCCTCTGACAGCTTCATCCGGTCCCCACTGGCCTGCGCTGTCAGCTTCCACTGCCCCAATAGTCCCTGCCGCCCCTGCCTTGGAGGGAGATGGGTCGCGGGCTGACAGCATCATCAGCCCGCCCCTAACCAGCCACTTGCAGCAGCTGTACATTCAGATTGATCAGCAGAGCGCAGTGCTCTGCCGATTATCCTTGCCTGAGAAGGGTTGGAATCGGCACTTCAGAGCCTGCCACGGCACATTCAGGAAGGTACATCTTTAGCTGTAAGGGCAATTAACCTCTGCCTTTACAATGAGTTTTGGTCTCCCTGAAAGTGCCTATAGACAACAACTTTTCTGATTCCCACAAGTGACTATAAAGGAAAGTAGTTGCTACACTGTTCTATGAGTTGCACTCTCCCACTTTTGTATCTTCAAAAAAATTCCCAGCAAGTTCGTTTTTGCACGTTTTTTTTTACTGATTTATCTCAGCCACTCAAAAAATAAAGTCCAAGTCAAAAAAAAATCTTGGGGTGTAGAATGTTGCTTTTTTTTGGAAAATTTTATTTAAGAATTTTGTAAAATATTACAAGGAAAGAAAATACAAAGTTACAAATACAGATATATATATAAAAAAGAAAAGAAAAAAAATGCAAAACATGAAAAATAATGGTAAATCAGTCCACCCTCTACTAGCTACACTATCTTAACTTTTTCCCCCACCCCTTGGAGCCTTACAAAAAATTATACATTTAAAATGAATTAATCGGTGTGCCAACTTTTACTTAAGATCAATAGCCATACAATCCAAATATAAACACATTTTAACAAAAAAAAGAATAATTATTTCGCAAATTATAAGTTATTTTTTCCAAATATAAACACGATTGCAGTTCATTATGCCATCTTTGTAGATTCAATTCCACATCATTTTTTCAAGTTATCGCTCTACATTTTCTTGCAACCACTAACCCTAACCGCAAAAATCCCAATTGTGGCTTATCAGCCAATCCCAAAGTAACAACATTCATGTAACCCAATAAGCACATAATTGGATCCATTTGCAAATCGATTGTAAATAAATCTCTTAAAAATTTAATAACTTTTTCCCAAAAAGATTTAACTTTCTTACATGCCCATACACAATGCATAAAAGTACCTGTCTTTTCTCCACATCTAAAACACAAATCTGTTAGACTAAGTCCATATTTCTTCAACTTCTCAGGAGTCAAATATAATTGATGAATAAAATTATAATTAACCATACTATATCTCACTTTAATTAATTTTGTAACACTATCAGTGCACATCCTCCCAAAACAATTCAATATCTAAATCTTTCTCCCATTTCTCTTTTGTCCTAAATAGCTCAATTTTATCCATCTTTTCTTGCAACAACCTATACATATCCAATATAAATCCTTTTGTTTCCTTGTCAACCATTAAAATCTCAAACTTAGATTGACTTGGTAAAATTAAATCCTTACCAAATTGTGTTCGCAAAAGTCTCGAACTTGATAATAAACAAAAATAGAATTTACAGAAATACCAAATGATGGCAAATTTAAATTAGCCAAAAACAAATCAATTTGCTCAGTATTTTGTCTACTTTCGGATGTGTAAAGTTCATTATAAAATCTTAAAAATTCCTTATTAATTTCCTGAGGTTTATAAGTAATTTCTAAATATTTCCTAATTGCATTAATTGTTTTTGATGCTTGTTCTGTTTTTAATTACCAAGCTAAAACCTTATGTGCTCTTTCACCTAACTCATAATAACGCTGTTTGATCTTTGAATCATTTTTTCATATTTATGTGATCGCAAAATATTTTATCCTAATTGTTATTTACATAAATGTATCTTATTATCTTCAGTAGAATTCTTCTGAATTTCTTTTTCTAACCTTTCAATTTCTTATTCCAAATTCTGACTTTCAGTCAAATATTGTTTTTTAATTCTTGCTGTATAACTAATGATCTGACCTCTCAAATATGCTTTTAAAGCATCCCATAAAACTCTAAATTGAATCTTGATTCATTTGTAAATAAAAAGTAATTTGTTCCCGAATATATTTAATGAACTCAGGTCTTTTTAATAACATCTCATTAAATCTCCAACAATAAATATTTCCTACAACAAAAACGAGTGATCAGACAATGTTCTACTTTTATACTCTGTTTGTATAAATTTACCTTGCAATGGAGCTGAAACTAAAAATAAATCAATTTTAGATAATGAATTATGCCGTGCAGAATAAAAAGAACAATCTTTTTCAGTAGGATTCCATTTTCTCCATATTTCTATCAAATTTAAATCCTTCATTGCCTCAATAATTCTCTTTGCCATTTTAGTTCTCTTTAAAGTCTTTGGAGATTTATCCAACAAAGGATCTAAGCAACAATTAAAGTCCCCTCCCACTAAAATATTTCCATTCGATTGGTTCAAATTTTAAAAAAGTATCTGTAATAAATACTTCATCATCCTCATTTGGTGCATAAACATTTATCAAGGTCCAAGCTTCTGAAAAAAATTTGCAGTTCACCACCAAAATCCTACCAGCATTAACAAAAAAAGAATCCAAAAATAAATGGTACTTTCTTATTTACCAAAATGGCTACTCCTCTGGCCTTAGAATTAAAAGATGAAGCAATCACATGTCCTTCCCAATCTCTTTTCAATTTCAAATGTTAGAATGCTCCTTTAAAACACAATGCATCTTTCTCACTGATTTGGTTTGTATATCTGTTTGCTTTCCTCTGTTATTTCTCTTCCTTTGATAGAGGTGTGGGATTTTCTTTGTGTGCTTGTTTTAGATATTAATTCAGCATGGCACGGTTGGCATGGTGTTTTACAGCACCAGCGATCGGGACCACACCTGGGTTTGAATCCCGTGCTGTTGTAAGGAGTTTGCATGTTCTATGTTTTCTCCGGTGGCTCTGGTTTTCTGCCACCCTTCAAAAATATACCTGGGTGTAGGTTAATTGGCTTTAAATTGGGCAGCACGGACTGGTGTGGCCAAATTAACCTGTTACAGTGATGTTTGTCTACATTTGTTTAAAAATTAAAATTTAATATCCTTTGCTTTCTAAATTGCTTTCAATATGTACTCCTAAATTTTAGTTTCAGATTCATAGATGATAAATATTGTGATAAGTTTAAATTAAAAGATCCTTGAAATCCTCTAAAGAAACAAGAGGAGAGTCCCTGGTTGCTTTTTGATTTTTAAAGATTCTTTCAAATTAAATTTAAATTTTAAATTTAAATTAAATTTAGACATACTATACGGTAACAGGCCATTTTGCCCCACGAGCCCATGCAGCCCAATTACACCCAATTAAGCTTCAACCCCCAGTATGTTTTGAAAGTCTTACACAAAGGTGAAGGATGTGCAAATGGCCCAGGGTAGTAATGTTTCAGAATAAAGAGACACGTTAAGGCTGTTTTGTGGCTGATCTTGCATGCAGTTAATATTGTAGTGCACTATAATTATAATTGCCTGAAATCATTCTGCTAATGAAAAAAATGGTTAACAATTGACGGGCACTACCAGTTGCCCCAATAACCACAAGGACAAAGACTGAGGGGAACGATAGGCTTTATTGTACAGAAGACTTGAGCTGGCCTGGATCCAAGCTAAGGAACTGCAGGGAAGGGAGAGGTGGCTCGACCTTTGTGGCCTAGGCCACAGGGGAGGAGTCCAACGGAGATTGTCATCAGGGGACGGGCCAGCCCATGCTTTTACCAGCCAATGACTATGTACAATCCATATTATTACAACAATTCCATGATTAAGGGAATGTTACTTCAATACATTTAAAACCATGCAAGGCATCATGTCCTTTATGGCATTCAAGTTTGCCATCAGTGCAAAACCAAAACCTCTTAACAGATGCTATTGCTGGCATGTAAATTCATTGCATATTTAACTTTGAATGCTTCATACAAGGATAATCATCAATCAATTTGGACATAATGATTCAGTATTTGGATGCAGAAAAGAAGGATTTTTAAAATAAAAATGTAAAGCAACTAAACACTTCAAGCTTAACATTACATTATTACTATCGATTAGGTACTTACATTTGTATTATTTGAACTTTGCAGTTTTCCCCATATCCAGCTACTCGCAGGTTTGACAGTAATTTTCAATAGTAAATGTTGTTATGGGTTCACTTTTTTTATGGCATAACTTTCAATTTCATTTGATATGGCAGAAGGTTTTGAATATAATATAACATAGAAGCTCAGTGGTTAGAGAGCTGGTCTTGTAAACCAGGGGTTGCAAGTTCGTTCCTTGCTGGGCCTCATTTCTGTGAGGGTCACAGGACAAAGTGGTGGCTCTCTGTCTTCCTCACAGTAGACAAAGTTAAAGATTTTCATGTATGTTACATTCTAAATGTAGCATTGCGTGAGAATAATGGAACCTTTTCCTTACCTTTAAATTACCTTAAATAAGTGAAATTACCTTAAATTAGGTGAAATTGAAAACTAAGTTATTAAAACATTAAAATATTACAGCACTGTACAGACCTTTCGGCCCTCCATGTTGTGCCAAACCGTATGAAAGTGTTAAATCCTCCCTATCCTATAACTCCTTGCTTTCCTTTTGTCCGTGTGCCTATCTCATAGTCTTTTAAAGGCCCCTAATGTTCAGCCTCTACCATCACTCCTGGCAAGGGATTCCAGGCCTCAACAACACTTTGTAAAAAAAAACTCACCCCTGATGTCTCCCCTATACTTCCCCCACTCCCCCCTTAATCTTATACATATGTCCTCCAGTGGTTTTTATTCCCACACTAGGAAACAGGTATTGGCTGTCCAACCTATCTATGCCTCATAATTTTGTAGACAATAAAGTCCCCTCTCATCCTTCTATGCTCCATAGAGAAAAGACCCAGCTTTGCCAACCTTGCCTCATAAGACATGCTCTCCAATCTAGGCAACATTGTGGTAAATCTCCTATGCACCCTTTCCATGGTCTCCACATCCTTCCTATGAGGTGACCAGAACTGGACACAGTACTCCAAACTTGAGACTTATAAACTGCAACATGACTTCTCTACTCTTGTATACGATTCCCCTATTAATGAAGCCCAGAATCACATAGGCTTTTTTAACTATCAACCTGAGCAACTACCTTGAGAGATGTATGGACAGGAACCCCCAGATCCCTTTGTTCATCCATGCTCTTAATTAACTGACTGGTAACCCTGTACTCAGCTTTTCGATTTGTCCTGCCGAAATGCATCACTTCACACTTGTCCAGATTGAACTCCATTTGCCATTTTTCAGCCTAACACTGCATCCCGACCTCTTGCAACCTCTGACAACCTTCAGCTCCATCTACAATTCCTCCAATCTTCGTGTCATCTGCAAACTTACTCACCCAACCTTCTGTATCATCATCCAGATCATTTATAAAAACCACGAAGAGCAAGGGACTGAGAACTGTTCCCTGTGGCTCTCCACTAGACACTGCAGAGTACCTCCCTTCCTCCACTTCTTTCTGCAAGCCAATTTTTTATCCAGACAGCCAAGGTTCCACTGATCCGATGCCTCTTGACCTTCCAGATGAGTATCTCGTGGGGGACCTTATCAAACGCCTTATTGAAATCCATATAGACCACATCTACCGCCCTACCCTCATCAATTTCTTTCGTCACTTCCTCAAAGAACTCAGTTAGGCTCATGAGTCACGTCCTTCCCTTTACAAAGCCATGCTGACTATTCTTGAGTAAATTATACTTCTCCAAATGCTGGTAGATCCTATCCTTAAGAATCCTTTCCAATAGTTTACACACCACTGACGTGAGACTCACCGGTCTTTAATTCCCAGGATTCTCCTTATGACCTTTTTTAAACAAAGGGACTACATTTACCATTTTCCAATCCTCTGGAACCTCCCCAGTTGTCAAAGAAGATTCAAAGACCATAGCTAATGCTCCCACAATTTCTTCTCTTAACTCCCACAGCAACCAAGGGTATATCTCATCCAGCCCGGGGACTTATCAATCTTGATTTTATTTAGAAGATCTAACACTTCCTCTTCTATAATAACCACATTGTCTAGCACATAATCCTGTTCTATTTAGACTTCATCCTGATCAAGGTCCTTTTCTCTTGTAAATACTGATGCAAAGCATTCATTTAGGACATCCCCTACCTCCTCCACTTCTAGATACATGTTGCCTCTTTGATCTTTTAGTGGCCCTACCTTCACTTATGTCATCTTTCTATTTTTTAAATATACATAGAATCCCTTGGAGTTATCCTTAATCCTACCTGCCAAGGCTTTTCCTGCCCCCTTCAAGCTCTCCTAATTTCCTTCCTGGCTTCTATATATTTCTCATGAGCCCTATCTTTTCCCTGCTTCCTATATCTTACTTCTTCCTCTATACAAGTCGCTTTAACTATTTTGTCATCCACAGTTCCCTTTTCCTACCATTTGTTCCTTGATCAAGTGGGACAAACCTGTCCTGGACCCAGCTGAATTGGTCCGATAACTTCCTCCACATTACTTCTGTGTTCTCCCCCTTGAACATCTCTTTCCAATTAATATTCCCTAGTTCCTGTCTAATGCTTTCATAATTAGCTCTTTCCCAGTTAATCACTCTCCTATTTAGCCTGAGTTTGTCTTTTTCTATAGCTAAACTGAAGCTAAGCAAGTTGTGATCACTTTCACCAAAATGCTCCCCCACCAAGAGGTCTACCACTTGACCCAGTTCATTATCCAGCCCCAGATCCAGTTTGGCCTCTCCTCTCATCAGCCTGTCCACATACTGTGTCAAGAATCCTTCTTGAACACACCTAGCAAATTCAGCTCCATCTATCCCTTTGCAGTCAGGAGGTCCCAGTCAATATTAGGGAAGTTAAAATCTCCAATGATACAACCCTGTATTTCCTGCACCATTCCTAAATCTGCCTGCTGATCTGTTCCTCAGTGTCCAGGAGAGTATTTTGGGGCCTATAGACTCCTTCCAGCACAGTGATTGCTCCCTTCTTATTTCTGATTTCTACCCATACTGACTCAGTGTCCTCCTTCTCTACAGCAGTGATACTATCCTTAAGCAACAATGCCACTCCCCGCCTCTTCTTCCTCCCTCCTATTTTTTTTAAAAACAGCTATACCCTGGTACCTGCATCATCCAGTCCTGTCCTTCCTCCAGCCAGTTTTCAATAATGGCTACCACATCATAGTTCCATGTACCGATCTAAGCCTAAGTACACCCCCTTTATTCCTTGGACTCTTAGCATTGAAATAGACACACTTCAACTTTTCTGATTGGTTGCATTTATGATTTTCCACCTTCCTGTCTCCTCAAAATAGGACTCGTAGCATCCTGCTTTTGACCTACGACTCTAGTCTCTGCATTCACGGTCTGATTCCCACCTCCTTGCCAGACTAGTTATGAGTTGATAGATATTGGAATTGTCAATAGCAGGGAGTGTATCTGTTTGACTGTTGCATTTGGGTATAAACCTACCGATTCTGTCAAGTATTAGCAGAGCATTTGCAGGTCTTCAACATTTCTTGGCCTGTGCATCATTTACAAATCTCTCTGACGGTTTAATTGTTTTTGAAATATGTTCTCCAATAGCTGGTTTGATATTTAATTATACATGCAATTTAAAGTTATCTTAAAAATAAATATTGAACATGACCTTTTTAAGGCAAGTTTTTTGCTTTTACCAAGAATACACTTGCATTGACATGCAAGTCGAGTCTAATCACTTCCATTCTGTTTGTGGCTTAACATTGAATCTGAATTTCTGTTTAACTTTCCACTCACTGGAAAGTTTGTAGTGGCAAATTTTACCTGTTGCATATGTCGCATAAGTGTAGATTTACGAGTATTGTAGATTTCATTGACTTTGCCCGTGATCAAGAACTTATCTCAAGGTTTCACCAAAATCAGGATTTCTAATATCAATGTCCTAATGAAAAAGACAGACATAAATGAAAAACAGTAATACTGGTAAAAATGGATGTAGATTTCCTCTCATTAGTAAAATTATGCTGCCCTTGTGCTGTTTTAACTGACTTTTCTTGTTCCACATTATTCTGCACTATTAAATTTTCTGCCACTTTTGTACTGGAGGATAGGTTGACTTGTCTGCATACCACACAAAAGCTTTTCCACTGTATCTAGGTGTATGTGATAATAATCAATGCAAACATTAATTTCAAGGAACTGTGGCAATTTAAGAATTTTTAAAAATCCTATGAAAAACATTTACATTCTATGTTACATTAAAGGTGGCTCAATGGAAAAAAGAAAGGTGAATTTATCTTATTATGGATCCAGCATTGCTTTCAACTCAGCAGTGTCAGGTCCGGAGCTGAGGGAGGTGGGGCGAGTGGTGCAGTAGTGCCACCCGTCGATGTGACGTCAAACATACGTGCCGAGAAGGGAAAGTGGCCTATACCCAAAATGGCGACCGAAGAACAGGTAAGAGCACTGGTGGAGACCTGTTCATGCAATCTTAGGACTCAGGCAGATCTCCTGCACAACATAATTAACTATATGACTTTAAAAATTATGTCCCTGGGTTATGAGCTGACAACGTCATCGCAAAGTCATCAGCCCACCTCTTTGCAGCTGGTTTCAGAGACATTGCCTTCTCAGAGGAGGTGGAGCGAGGTCACTCCACCTCTGAATGTACCCCCTTGGACGGATCAAAGTTTGCCTGCTGAATCTTCCTTTGGAGATTTCTTCAAACTAAGTGAAGCAATATAAAAGCAGAGAATATCTGCCTTTACATTCGCTTTTTCTTCCCCACTATAAAGGTTTATTGAGATCTGGACCATCAATTTTGTTGCTATGGTGACATTTTAACATGAATTGATTGATAAAATAAACACTTGCACTTGCATGATAGGTTTATTCAACACCCTTCTGATGATGTTGCTGTATTCACTACTGAAAAATATTGATTGAGGATGATCAAACCAATACACCTTCCTTTGAAGATGGTGGCATGGGATTACTCTGCTGTCTGGAGCAGGAGTAGGCCATCTGGCCCATTGAGCCTGCTCAGCCAATCAATATCATGGCTGATCTGACTGGAGACATGGCTCCACTTACCTGCCCATTTCCCATAACCCCCAATTTCTGTACTACTTAAAATAAAGCAAAGACGGTTCACCTCATCTGAAAGATGGCAGCTTCAACAGCATAACATTCATTCAGGAGCATTGATCTAGGATTAATTGCGAGTAATAATTATGACATCAGTTCCACTTTTAATACATTCCACAGGTGCTTTATGAAACAAAAAAAAATCAACAAAGCATCTTTTGTGAAGATTTAAGGAGATTCTTAAAGGGATAGAGGAATGGAAAGATGTAGGGAAGAAAAATTCAGGATCATGGGTCCTTGGCAGCTAAAAATCATTCCTCCGAATGAAAAGCACAAATATCCTGGATGAGATTGGGATTTTGACATGGAGAAATTCCAGAAGCCAACTCCATCCTGTTATAAAGGTCTAAAACCTAGTCAGCGCTAGAAGTAGCAAAAAAATGTATTATGACAACCTGGAAAATGGAAACAAACCTTAAAATACAATAGTGGTTTACAGAAATAAACAAGTGTGTTCCATTAGAAAAAATTACATACAATCTGAAAGACAAGTGTACATTATTCGAATAAATTTGGGATCCATACATAAAATGTGTCGGAGAATGCCGACCACAAACCTCCATCTCTTAACATAATTATGAGCATAATAAGATTTAAATATGTGAAAGTGGACAATACGACTTTTCTCTCTTGTGGTTTTTGTTATTTCTTTGTTTTACGTGTTTTATTATTTATCAATTTTTGAAGAGGAGTAGGAAAGGGGAGAGGGATGAAAGGGGGGAAAAGAAGAAATGTCACTATGTATACATTAATGATGATCATTTGTGGATGTTGTTATTGATATGACTCAGTGCAAGAAATAAAAAATGTTAAAAAAAAATAAAACCTAGTCAGAGAATATGGTCATGAAAAAATTGATCCAGTTTGGGTAGTTCTTAAAGGGGAAATTAGCTTTGTCAGGAGCCAGTATCAACTGTATGAGTCTTCTGAAAACATTTTTGGAGTGTATTTTGGCTAGATATACACACATTTTTAAAGATAATTATTGACTATAATTTTAACAAAGATGATTAATAATAGGGTGGAAAAGTGGCAATTTTAGTTAAATAAAAATGGCATGCATCTGGAGGATAATAGGTGCTTCATAAGAGTGTGTGGTTTGACGGCTCTTGTCCACTTTACAATTCAAGCCTTTGTAGTACTGATGTAGTGAATTTTTTACTTGAACAGATAGGTGCTTGAGATGAGATCCTTTAGTACCAATGAATTGATTTGTTTCCACTTTGGTTCTGAGGTAACAGGACTGTGTAGGAATTGCAGACCCTCCTACATAAAGGATAGATGCCCAAAGGTCGCTTCTCCAGAGCAAACTTCAAGATTCCTTTATTGTCATGTAATAGTACAGAGCATGTAATATTACATGCCTGCCATGAGTGTTGCCCAGCCTCCCTTACAGTAAGAGAGAAAGAAGCAAAAGAGAGTCATGTTGGGAAAATCACGTGAAAAATTAACATGATTACTGCCGTGTGGTTTTTAACACTGGGCGCCATTTTAGACTGCAAGTACCTGAGTGCAACAGTTGGACATGCAGTAGAGTGGATGACCGTCAATGAATTGTTCTGGTACAATTTACACTGCAGGCTTCCTCCAAAAAATTGTAGGGGTCCTGCAGGATAAATCGCGGTGCCGGAATTGACTCAAAATTCCTGCACATTCCTTTTTAGACTGCCTGTGTAGCGGCAAAATTTCTTGATTGTGCCGGTACATGCCTGCAGTCTAAAAACCATGACTAGGTATCTGTGGATTCGCCGTCCAGCATTTCTGTAGCCGCTCTGATACATCGACATCAGATCCATCAACAACCTGAGCTCCAGATCCAAACCTCTAAAACAGGGGTCCCCAAACTTTTTAGACCATCCACACCTTCAGGGATTACGAGGTCCCTCAGTGACCCCCAGCATGGAATTCCAGCTCTGGAAAGGGGGGGGGACGGGACACGGGTCACAGGGGGGTGCTGGCGGCACAGATTATGGTGCCAGATGTACAGCTTTAGGCCAGTCAATCTGGCCTTTGAGCCCTCTGTCCTCTATCCGGCTCCACCTCGAGCTGAATGTTAATTTGGCCTCCATTTGGGAGTATTGGGCCTACACCCTGAAATGGAGGACAAACTAAGGGGCAGAAAGGGCACTTACCTTTAAATGTAGCGTCCTATGGCCCATAGACCATGTGCGACTATGTTTCTTCTCACACGCATGTGTGAGTGCTGGTTGGAGCATGCATGATGAGGGGGAAGTATGCCCACTCTAGCTGGATGGGGGTGGGGGGGGTGCTTGCGCTGTATGTACCTCATACCTCTTTCCATCCTCCTCTTTCCTCCCAACTACAGAATAGGCCAAAGCAAAATACAACATGGCAGCTACTAAGCTCCGCTCTCGCGAGAGCTTGGCCGATGCTGCAATAGGCACTACTAAAATGATCCCCCAACCCCCCCACCCTGCCGCCATGTTATCAGCCCATTTTGACCTCCTGGCATTTATCGACCCTTTGGATGGTCCCATTGACCCCTGGGGGTCAATATCGACCACTTTGGGACCCCTACTCTTAACATGATCAGGAAGCCAGAGGCCTGTTGGGACCCCTTCTTGTCACCAGCACATGCTCAAATCTCATCTCTGATACCTGCCTCCCATAAGCCAGACTCCAGCAGTTCATGCCCATATGGTCCTCCAACTGCAAGTCACCTGCAGCCTGCGTGGATCTGCTGCTCCCCAGAGTCTGCAACTTCTGTGAACACTACCGAGCACAGGTGCTGTGGTTGGCTCCTTTAATAAGCTGTTTAAAGGCAGTCCTGAGCTATAGGCATTTAGACTGGGCGTTTGAAACCTTTGGAGCAGTACTGCGTCTCTACTCTATGCTCTCTCGGGACTGCACCAGCAGCAGTGCAGCTGTTACAGCAGCTCCAGCAGTGCCTCCATTATTTTTCTTCTACAAGCCCTTGAGATTCAAGATTCACTTTATTGTCATGAAATAAAAATATTACACAAAATTGCCTTTGGCTACTGTAAGGCAGACAGATTTGCCATTTGCAGTAATTGCCTGAAACGCCTCTCGCAGACAGAGAAAGAAGAGCGAAAGAGATTTTTGAGTGACTGTAGACTCATCTCCAGCGCTCTGCAGCCACACAAAATCCAATCCAAACTATTGACAACCCAAGCTTCAGATCCAAACCTTCAATACGATTAGGAACCTTTCAGCTCCCTCAGCACCCTCTCACATCCTGGTTCCAATACCTGGTACCCCTTCAGCCAGTTTTGAGCCAGTCTCCAGCAGTCCACAGCCATCTTGGGCACCACCATCTTGGACGCAAACCCCATGGTTGCGGGATTTTAAATAAAACTACCATCGACTCCTTTAAAGGGCCATTGTAAAGGCCTGTAATTTTTTTGATTTCACTTTTCTGTGTGCCTTTGATATTGCAATTTGTTTAACTAGGTTTCATTCTTTTTGACCACCATGTGCTTCTAGCACACATACAGATGCAGGTGCTTGTGCTCCAGGTGCTTTTGGATGAGTTGACATCCATCTACAAAAATGAAGTTTTTATCAAGTTTCTGCTAGCCTATTCCCTGTCTCTCTCTCTCTTCCCATTCCCTCTGCCTTCTTTCCTCCAGCTCTCTGCCCCTTCCATCTCCATTCACATCTTTCTTCCTCTCCCTGCTTGCTGGTGTTCCCTCCCTCCCTGGTGTTCCCCTCACCTCCTGCCTGTGGGACCGTGCTACGGACCATGCTACTCCCCCTGCCCCTCCCCCACACTATTTTGTCATACTTTGACGAAGATCACAAACACGAAACCTTGGTTATGTACCTTTATCTTTGTTACATAAAGTACCCTGTTTGGCCTAGTGAGTTTCTCCAACAATGTTTTTACTTGTAATCAGGAGTCATTAGCTTGTACAAAGGACAAAAGTGATACTGGTGAAACCATAACTGTAGATGCTGGAATCTGAGTGAATAAAGCAGGAGGGGGTCAAGGATTCAGGAAATATCCTTGAAGAGAAACAGTCAATATTTCTGGCCAGAACCATTCATTGAGACTAAAGCATAAAGAATGGAAGGAAGTGATATGATATTAGCCAAAATGTGGAGAGATTGGTAGAAGTAGGGGCAGGGGCACAAAAGGATTTGATAGAAAAGTGAGAACTCAGTTAAAATCCAGTTTAAACTCTGTTCACAATTGAGCACACAATGAACACTTTTAGGAAATGGTGGTAGAATGGCAGCAGTAGACTATTGAATACATTTGATGTATTGTTGGCAGGTAGCAGGCAGGGGTCCTGCGATTCTTGTCCCATTTGGGCTGTAAGACACCAGTTCAAAATTGAGATTGATCCTTGTTTTCTGTGGATTTTGCTGAATAATTTAATGTGTGAAACCGTCCACTGACATTAAGAGAATTTTCAGCAGCAAATTATTTGCCAAGTACCTGAAACACTTTAGAGCCTGGGGCCTAAATGAGCAACAGAAATAATTCATTTTTAATCATTTAGTCATTGCTAACACACCAAGTAATATATTCAGGCCCAAAATGTTGGTCACCCTTTACTCTCTATGGATACCTACCAGCACATTTGTATATTGCAAGTAATAATATCTCTTGAAATTGGAGCAAAATATGAAAGGGGAGGAGTGGCAGTACTAGTCAGGGAAAATATTACAGCTGTGCTCAAACAGGACTAGAGGGCTTGTCTACTGAGGCTAGATGGATGGATCTGAGGAACAGGGAGGGTATGGCCACATTTATGGGATTGTATTACAGACTGCCAATAGTCAGTGAGAATTGGAGGAGCAAATCTGTAGAGAGATAGTAGATAACTGCAGGAAACATAAAGTTGTGATAGTAGGGGATTTTCATATTCCACATATTGACTGGGACTCCAATACTGTAAAAAAGATGTACAGATTGGAGTTTGTCAAATGTGTTCAGAAAAGTTCTCTAAATTATTATACCATTGGTACCATTGAGAGAGGGATGCAATACCAAATCTCCAATTAGGTAACAAGACGGGACAGGTGACAAAACTATGGAGGGAATGATATAGGAGAGTTGACAAAACTGTGTAGGGGAATGTTTTGGGTCCAGTGATCATAATGTCATTAGTTTTAAGTTGATCATGGAAAGGATAGGTCTTGGCCTTGGATTGAGGTTCTAAATTGATGAGGCCAATTTTGAGGAAATGAGAAGGGATCAAGAATGCATGGATTGAGAAGACTGAAGCAGACAAGGCTACCGGACATCATTATGTTAACCTTTCAGAATCCGTTGGTGACATCTATTAACTTTGGTGTTAATAGCTTTCATTTTCACCATACTGAATTTCGTGCCTAAACTCAACCCTTTTGATGATCTGCTACTGTGACTTTATTACATGTGAACTACAGTTCCACTTGCCATATTGTGGTTACAAAATAATTGTGGCTATTCCACTGTCTGAACTAGGATGCTAATATTTCTATATGAACTGTATAAAGTTTGGTTGCAATTGGTGAGCAACATACCTTAAATCTGTTGGATAGTTGCAAATAAAGAGGAAGAGATTGTATGAGCATGGCCTTTGTTGCCTTTTAATGACTGATTCCTCCAGGCCACACATGTTGTGCAAAGGTTAGTGAAAGGCTAATGATCTACGCAAAACTGTGTAGGGGAACATTTTGGGTCCAATGATCATAATGCCATTAGTTTCAAATTAATTATGAAAAAGGATAAGTCTGGTCCTTGGGTTGAGATTCTAAATGGAAGAAAGGCCAATTTTAAGGAAATGAGAAAGGATCTAGAATGCGTGGATTGGGATAAGTTGTTTTCGGGCAAAGATATGGGAAGTAAGTGGAGGACCTTCAAAGGTGAAATTTTGAGAGTACAAAGTTTGTATGTTCTGGTCAGGATCAAAGGCAAGGTTAACAGGTATAGTGTTACAGAGTCCAGAGGACCCCCAAAACCAGCAGCAACAGATATGCACCACAACACAGGGTTACTTAAACAAAAGTAGTTTTTAATTATATTTGAACAAGAAAACAGAATTAAACTTTAACTTACTACTTAACCTACTTACTTAACCTATCTAATTTACTTAATCACCCCCCCCCCCTCTAATACTAAGCACAGGTGTGTGTAATGTATATTTATGATTAGAAAAGTTCTTTGGATCACAGTCCAATCTCACTGGTTGCAAGGAATTCTTGTACTGTGCACAGAAGTTATCATTAACAAAGTTCACCATGCTTTGGTGTGTTTAACAGGTAAATGGTTACCACTCAGGAGGGTTCTTGCTGGTTTTCAGAGATTTCTTTTCCAGGACATCCACAACTGATTCCTTCTCAATCAGTCTTGCTGACGAAACTTGCCCCCTTCAGGGTTCTTCAGATGATCCTCTTTCTTTCAGGTCACCTTTCAGATCGCCAGTCTTCTCCTTTGACCAGGCAGCCTTCCAAAGTTTTCCACCTTGTCCCTCTGGAACTGATTTCTGTGATTCCTCTCTCTGTTTCATACTCTCCCTGAGAGTAAAATTATTCTGAGTCTGCCTGCAAAGATCACATGCTCTCCCAGGCCAGCTGTATTCTGCAACTTTGTTGCTCTTTATGCAAAAAGCACCCTGCAAAAGTCCTGCAAATATTCTGTTTTGAAATGTGTGTGTGCAACCTGCTCTAGCAATTCCTCCCAAACCACCTCAAAATACTCTTTCACAATAGGGAACCTGGGTTTTTGAGGGATATTGAGGATCTGGTTCAGAAGAGAGCTGTATAACAGGTATAGGCAACATGGAGCAAATGAGGTACTTGAGGAGTATAAAAAATGCAAGAAAAACCTCAATAAAGAAATCAGGAAAGCTAAAAAAAGACATGAGGTTGCTTTGACAGACAATGTGAAGGCAAATCCAAAGGTATATTAAGAGCAGTAAGGGACAAAATTGGTCCACTTGTAGATCAGAGTGGTTGGCTTTGAATGGAGGCAAAAGAGATGGGAGAGGTCTTAGATGGTTATATTTCATCAGTATTCACTCAGGAAAAGGTCACAGTTGTGGAATGAAAGGCAAACAAGCAGTGGTGGTCATGGAACCTACAGAGAAAGTGCTTGCTGTCATAAAGCAAATAAGGGTGGATAAATCCCCAGGGCCAGAGAAGATATTCCCTCAGACCATGAGGGAGGCTGGTGTAGAAATTACAGGGGCACTGGCAGAAATATTTAAAATGTCCTTAGCCACGGATGTGGTGCCAGAGGATTGGAGGGTAGCTCACCTTTTTAAAATATTTTTTAATTGAAATTCTTTTAACCAAACATGAAGTCAATTACAGAATTAAAAATACAAGTACAAAAGTATATCCAATATTTACTTCATGATGGTATTAACCCAATCCTCCCAACCCCGACACCCCTAAAAAGTCCCTAAAGAAAGAAGCTAAGAAGACAGCAATTAAGAAAAAGAGAAAACCGATTGGATTGCTGAAAAGCCACACACATTCCACAGATCACAAATTCTACTTAATTTTCTTTGAAGAAGATCAACGCTGGTCTCGAAGTTAGGGAAGAACTCATCTAATGATTTATGCATGAATTTTATAAATATGGTTGCCACATTTGGAAAAAATATATCATACTTATTTTGTAAGTTGTAGGTAATTTTCTCCAGGGGAATACAACTCTATATCTCTGTGTTCCGACGTGCCATACCTAGATGTGGGTCAGACTTCCATACCACAGCTCTACATTTTCTGGTCACTGCCAGTGCAATTGTAACAAATTCTATTTGATACTTGGACAATTTCAGTTTGGGTCTTATCCCTGTAATGTTCCCTAATAAAAATAATTTTGGGTTTCGTGGAAATTGAATTCCTGTAATCTGCGTTTTTTTTTAAATCCCAAAAACTACCCAAAAAGTTCTTACGTTAGAGCACGACCAGGTCGAATGTAAAAAAAGTTCCTACCTCCTCACCACATCTACAACATCAATCTGAAAGGTTTGAATTTAATTTGTTTAATTTTTGTGGTTTGAGAGACAATTGACGCAAAAAATTATATGGTACTAATTGATGTCTTGCCTTGATCATATTAGTCATTCTCTCCCGACATAATTCAGACCAGATTTGTTTGTCAATTCTTACATTTAAATCTGATTCCCATCCCTGCCTGGATGTGAGCTCCCTGCTTGGGGGTTCCCATTTGAAGTAAGAGATATATTGCTGAAGTAAATTTCTTTGCATTTCCCTTTTGAATCAGCGTCTCTAAATCACTACAATTTGGTAAAAACATTGTTGGGGCCGATTCCTATTTCCAGGTTCATTTTTCTATAGAGACCCTTGACATCTTACCCTTCCAAAGAAATTTTATGACATTTATTTAACTCTTGAAAGAACCTCTGAGATAGTGGTCTGGGCAGTGATTGAAAGAGAAATTGTACTCTTATAAGTTTGACCTAATCCAAACATTTCCAACACTAGGGTAGATCACATTGTTCAGTTATTTAAAAAAGGTTCCAAAAGTAACTCTGGAAATTATAGGCCGGTGAGCCTGATGTCAGTAGTTCAATTATTTCTAAGGTGTTCTAAGAGATCAGATATATAATTATTTGGATAGCCAGGGACTGATTAGAAATAGTCAACATGGGTTTGTGCATGGTAGGTCAACTTCAACCAATCTTATAGAGTTTTTTCAGGAGGTTACCAGGAAAGCTGACAAAGGAAAGGCTTTGGAATTTGTCTACTTGGACTTTAGTAAAGCCTTTGACAAGGTTCTGCATGGAGATTAGTCAGGAAGGTTCAGACGCTAGGTATTCACGGTGAAGAGGTGAACTGGATTTGACAATAGTTGGACAAGAGAAGTCAGAGAGTAGTGGTGGATCTTGCTTCTCAGATTTGGGGCCTATGATTAGTGGTGTGCCTCAGGGATTGGTGCTGGGACCATTGTTTTTTGTCATCTATATCAATGATCTGGATGATAACATTGTAAATTGCATTTGCAAATTTGCAGATGACATTATGATTGGATGCGTTGTGGACAGCAAAGAAAGTTTTCAAAGTTGGCAGAGGGATTTGGTCGAGCTGGAAAAATGGGCTGAAAAATGGTAGATGGAATTTAATGCAGATAAGCATTAAAAATTTAATGCAGATAAGCATTTTGGAAGGACAAACTAAGAAAGGACATACATGGTAAATAGTAGGGAAATGAGGAGTGCGGTAGAACAGAAAGATTTGGGAATACAGATGCATAATTCCCTGAAAATGGCATCACAGTTGGGTAGGGTTGTAAAGAAAGCTTTTGGCATATTGGCCTTCATATATCAAAGTATTGAGTATTGGAGTTGGGATGTTATGATAAAGTTGTATAAGACATTGGTGAAGCCAAATTTGGAGTATTATGTGCAATTTTGGTCACCTAACTACAGAAAAGATCAGATATCAGTTTATTTGTTGTCAATTAATACCATTACAGCATTAAAAATGAGATCACATTCCCCCGACACAGTACAAAAACTGTACAATACAATGCAACATTCAATCAATTTTCAGAAACCAGACAATGGTACAAGGAAACAGGTTACATCTAAATGTTATAAAAACTCACCAGTTATGGGTGAAGAACGTTCCCCGAACCTGAGGGGCCACTGCGGGCTCTGTTCGCAGTTTTCAATAGGTTGGGTTTCCAAACCCCTCACAGGTGTTAAATTCACCAGCGGCTGGGAAACCAACTACCACCCAGTCATAAGTTCCCACGGCCCAAGCCCTCTGGCACCATCCTTCCCATGAGGCCTAGACATCACAGCCTCAAGTTCTCCATATTGTCCATGAGCACAATGTTTATAAGACACAGGAGCCGAACTATTCAACCCATCGAATCTGCCCCACCATTCAGTTATGAGCGGATCAATTTTCCCACTCAGCCCACCGCCTGACCTTCTCCCCATAACCTTTGATAATCAAGAAGCTATTAATCCTATTTCAAAGAAAATGCACATAGAGAAAACAAAATAATCATGAAATTAAGGAAGGGAAGAGACAAAAACAGTAAGTATTTTTTATTAGAAAACTGTCCTGGAATAATTAAAATCTGAAGAATTTGGATACTGCCTGTAGAAATTATTTACATTGTGAATGTGGTTGAGGATAATTACGTTGTACCACACTGTTAAAAGTTCATATGTATTTCAAACCCTCGTGTTTTTCTGGCATGTTTAATGGACATTAAATGGGAAAATAATTGAATTTCTTGATATTTTGATATCAAACTCCTTCTGATGAGATCCCCATGCACGCCATAGAAGGGCATTATCCTGAAGCATAAACTCTCATCCCCCTCCATAGATAATGCCTGACCCACTGAATATTTACAACATTGGCAAATTTTTGCTTTTTTTGTGTTGAGGTTTAATAAATTGGTCCAATCTGGTGTCATTGCATAGCGTAAAATCATATTTTTAAATGTATGGTTGAGTTTGACTATTTTCTATAAGCAGAGGCTTCCTTCTGTTGGCTACCCATCCCCTAGGATGATGATGGTTCCTTTCAGTCAGTTTGTGGGGTTTGATATGTGCATCCTGGAGTGGTTGTCTAGGCTGATATTTGACAGGCCCTGCTTGCCACATACTTGGCAGGTGAGGCCTGGAGGGGCAACAGGGGCAGAATCTCTGTTGTAACACTTCCTGTGCTTTCCTCTGTTTCTTCTTTGAATTTGTTCTTAGCATCATCGACACCTTTTCTGATGATGTCCCTCCACTGTGAGCGATCTTGAGGCAGATCCTCCCATGTTGATGGCAGTTTTCTTAAGGCTTCTGCGCACTGGCCTCCTCCTCCATTGGACAATTGGCTGTACAAGATGTACAGGCATTCTGACAATATATCCTGCCCAGTGCAGTTGGGCTGACATCACCAAGGTTGAAACTACCAGCATTCTGGCTTGAGAAAGGACCTCTATATTGGAGACCTTGTCTTTCCATGTGATCTTCATCAAAGAACGTAGGTGACGCTGCTGCAGTTGGTCAAGTTGATATAAGTGACTCTGATATGGGCACCACGGCTCACATCCATATAGCAAGGCTGATATAATGGCCCTGTATACCTTGCACTTGGTGGCCAACCTGATGTTCTATGACCAAACCTAATCTTTCAGCTGATGGTTTCAGCAGCCCTTTCTGGTTCTTGACTCAATCTCTACATCTAGAAGCTGTGGATGTAATTGTGCTGCCCAGGTAGCAAAACTTGTTGGCAGCATTGAGACGAGTGTCATTGATGAGGACAGTTGGTTCTTCGTAGCTTGAGCCAGGGGCCAGTTGGTACAAAACGTCTGACTTTTTCAGGCTGATTGTCACTCCGTAGCTCTTGGCAGCACTGGCAAAGTGACTGGCGATCTCCTGTAAGTCTTCAAGGGAGTGGGCAGCCAGTGCACAGTCATCAGCCAAGTGGTTTTGGAGGCAGAGTGGTGTTAATGATGCATTTCATTCTGTCACCTCCTTGGGTCACCTGTGCAAGGTCAAGCAAATTCACTCATCAAGGAATAAAGAGAGCAACACCAAACAATAAAAAAACACTTACTCTTTTCAATTTATTTATTTGACAAAACAATCATGAAATTACTCTCATTGCCTTATTGGAGCTAGTTGATATTAAGGCAGATAAAATCACTACATACAAAATCACAAGTGTTTACAATTTCTTCCCCCTGCTGCTCAGTTTAAAAATGAGACAACCACAAAACTGTAAGATCCTAAAACATCAAGTGTAATCCGGATATCAGAGACAAAGCATTAATGTACATACATGCACCACTCACAGAGTGTGGCTGGTCTTAACAACTGACAATGTAAAAGCTACATGGAAATTTCACACAGCGCCAAAGAAAGACAGATAGTCAACATGTAACAAAAAGTCTCTGTTCCAAATTAGTGCACATTAATTAAGACAGAGAGAAGTACACTTGTGAGAATGCTAACATTTCTCATTCTTCACAATCAACAAGATTTTACATTTACTGTTGTTCACTGCACTGACCAGTCACACAAATGGTGCAAAAACACAGGGAAAAGTGCTCAACCTTATAAATTATCCCATGGATGATGTTTCTTGTCCACTTAAAGTTGGAGAGTAAATGTGTCTCACTCGGAGGCAAGAAGAATGATGATCGGTTAATAATCAACTGTCCTCTGATTAGATGTGAGGAATCAGTTTCCATTGTCTGCTGATACTAACTGAATTAGCTGTCATAATGTAACCTGGTACTGGTACCCAAAAATTAGCAGAACACAGCAGCAAACAAATATTTAAGAATTAAAGTAATTTCAAATAAGGAATTGAAATATTATTTTCTTCATTTTATTCCTTTGAGAAAATTCCAATTCCATGTTGCCTTCAGGAAGCCCCGCAAAGTCCTTGTAAGACAGCTTTGGGTATACTACTACCAATTCTGACGTAAACTCCCTTCCCTAGTGCAAATATTTCAGTCATATATGCTTGGTGTTTATCAAAACAATATGTTGTACTAAGTTCGAGTTAATCCCTTGTCTGTGCTGAATCAGTTCACCTGCTTAGTGAGGTGCTGCAATTTACTTTGGGTTTCCTGGAACAGGAAATTGGGTAGATTCCCACTTATGTACCACAGAGTGATGGTAATAGTGCAAAACGTGAACTTTAGTCTTGGCTGCAAAGCTATAGTAAAATTGCCAGAAAAATGTCTAAGTTGGCCTCTTGCAAAATCAACCAGGGAAGAGCAGCCAGACAACAGGAATGCCAGAAGGGAAAGACAATCACATCCATTCATAATCAATGGCTGAAAATTATAATCTGCTCCTGGGTACTTTTGTTTCCTCAATGGACTAATTACTGAAGCACTGTTAAGTAATATGAATGATTGTTATTTGCTGCAGCATTTAGGTTTTTAGTTTTCACTGCAATCTTCACCTTAGGTTATAATAGCCTTCTACTGTTCTGCCTTTAGCAGCCCTGCTCCCTCCTGTCCATGAATCACATACAGACAGGTCAAAGAAGTCTCTGCAGAAATTACCCTGATACAAACAAAAGTGCAAGGAAATGTTAGCTGCTTTAAGAGATAATGAATATCGGAATGGTTGTCAGAGAGAAACCGTACATTACTAAACTTTTGTATTTAGCATTTCCCTACATTATTTTCATTATGTAGCATTGCAGGAAAAGAGCAGAGGACAGAGGAGATCCTGCATTCATTTGTTCTATGACAGGGAGCAGTCAATTTGCACTCTGCAAGAACCATCAAAGAGCAATGAGATAATGATTTAGAAAAATATAGTGGTTGAAAAATAAATATTAGCCAGTACACTGAAAGAATGCCTTGGAGTCAAGGAAGCATATAGCATGGAACCAAGTCCTTTAGAGTGTGCCAACTACCAATCATCCATTTACGTTAATCCTACAATAATCCCATTTTTAAAAGTTTTTCCTCACATTCGTAAGAACTCCTCTGAGATTACACCACTCATTAACACAGTGGGGGCAATTTAGAGCCACCAATTAAACTGCCAATCCACACATCTTTGGGATGTGGGAGGGAACTCACTCAATCACAGGAGGAATATGCAGATTCCAGGCTCCCGAGGTCAGGGTTGAACCTGGGTATGTGGCAGTGGGTCGACTGATGGCGCCGCTGCACCTTGTTCTCCTTCAGAATGGTTCCTAAAGATTTTATGCGTCCTTATCAGAATATAAGCAGGCTTTCAGTTTAATGTTTTGTCTGAAAGATGGCACCACTAACAATGCAGATATCAATCATTACTTCAATGAAGTGATAGCTTGGGTTTGGCACTCAACTGTCAAGTTTAATTGGTGTCTACAGCCTGAGAGACCTACCAGTTAAACCACTGCTGATATTTCAGAACGCAACACAAATTCACAACAGATGAGAAATAACCTTACAACGTACTGGAGATTTTACACCAACTTCCAGCAGTTAGCAAAATATTAGATAGTTATTAAATAATTGTTTCAACTATTTAGAGGGTAGAGTCGGTTAAATTCAATCTATGACGTTTTGATCAATTCTGTAAAAACCTTTCTTTGACAAAATGGTTCTCATTCTGGTGATGATTGGATTTGATAATCGATCTTTCATTCTAACGTACAGATGAACTAGCTGCACTTTGAGCATTTGTTCAGATTATCACTGGATACCATACAAACAAAAGGCTTCAGAACAGCTTCCTCTTTCACAAAACAAATTTACTACCTAAAAGATTTTCATTGTCGCCTCCCTACATGGTTACAATATTAGAAAATAACAAAGGTAAAAAAGCCTCAGAGTGTTTACAATGTAAAAATATAAAGGCCTATTGACTGTTAATGTGGAAAGGTATTAAAGATACATCTGATTATGTATCCTTTACATTTTAAACTATGCAATGTTCCAGCCAGAGTGATGCAACTTCTTGGTTCCCTTTATTCAAATGTGCAAAATTTTTAGCAATGAAAGTTTATCAGTAGGAACAGGGTAATGTCGTCATCTGGATCAACATCACTGACAATAAATATGAAATGAGGTCAAATGCCTCAATAACAGTTAATTTGAAAGTAGTTAAGAAACAACTCCCATGGGATGGAATAATTATGATCGATGCTTTAAAATTAATTTCCTTAATAAAATTATTTCTAATACATAATACAAATGCCAGAACATTCATTGTAATGCACTTGTATACATGTTCAGAAGGTATTTAAACAAAGTGCAATATAACCAAAGTCAGTGTCTGAGATAATTGGCAGATAGGCATTTCTGAAGAGAATGCTACTCATCTTCCTTGGTTTCTTTTTGTCAGTCTGTGGCAGCAACATTTCTTCTGATTCTCCTTGAGAAGGTGGCTACATTTCTGAACTACATGAAAAGGTTGGCAACTGTGGCAAGGATGTGAGACAGGGCAATGTTTTAGATGCAGTAAACCACATCGCCACACAGTTAAGATTATTTTGTGATTACAAGCCTAATTCCTAATTTGACATCTCTAAGATATTGCCAGTAATCTAATTAAGTATCACATTATAATACCAATGCTTTTCAATTATCACTTCATAAGTTGACTAAAGCTTAGATGCCCAGCATTAGGCTTTGATGTATTTCAACCACACTTATTTTTGATTTTACGTTGTTTTTAGCCCTCAAGAACAAATGTGAAGAAAGAACACAATGCTGGAGAAATTCAGCAGGTCAAACAGTTCAAGCCTGAAATGTTAGTTATGTAACGTTGCTTATCGCTTTGCTACAAAGGCAAAGGAGGAAAAACCCAACACCCAACCCCAACCAACCAATTTTCCCTTGCAACCGCTGCAACCGTGTCTGCCTGTCCCGCATCGGACTTGTCAGCCACAAACGAGCCTGCAGCTGACGTGGACTTTTTACCCCCTCCATAAATCTTCGTCCGCGAAGCCAAGCCAAAGAAGAAGAACATAATGTACACTGCTTGACTTGCTGAGTTTCTCCAGCATTGTTTTCACTTCAACCACGGTGTCTGCAGACTTCCATGTTTTACTTATTTCTAAAGGATGCCACAGCCTTGTCTGGGCTGAAATGCTATATTTTAACTTGGTCACATTAAGAAACATTCCTCAGTCCCAAGCCTGGGATAGCACTTCAGGTGTTCAGGATAATGTATATTTACCAAATTGATCACAGTCAAAGCAGGTTAACCTCTGAGGTCACTTTTGGTATCTCTTCTGTAGGAAATCTTATTTCAATTAAATGTTCTACTTTTAAATTAATTTGCATTATATCAAGTTGGTGTCAACACCAAAACAACCATGGAGTAATATACATTCATTTTCTACATCAGCACGGCAGTCACATTAAATTGGATGGGTTTAGTCTCCAGCACCTCCATGGCAACCCTTGTTGCACACTTCATCCTGTGACATCTGATGGTCATACCCTTCATAATAGGGGCCACTGCCACCCAGGAAAGTTCCCACAGCACGTCCCTGCCGAGCATGCCCAACAGCATCACTGAAGACCTTGTTAATTTGTTCTTCTGATGGCATCCACCAATCAGGGTTGGAGGTGCAATGCATCCGAATAAATTCTGTAAATAATAAACAGCAAGTGAAGTTGAAATAAGGTGCAAAGAGTGAAAGAAGAATATGTGAGCATTTGTATACTTGAAATCTGGTATTCATTAGCATTTTAATTGAGTAAATGCTTTCAGTCGTCTTCAGAAGACTGTACACAAAGACGATTTGAAACAGTTACTCTGGAGAAAAGTAGACCTGCCAAAGACTTATATGATGCTTTCTACATAAGGTCAGCAGGGATGTTTAAAAAAGATCTGTCATCAGTCCTACAAGCTAAATAAACTTGCCCTTTAAACGTAATGCTCAACATGCAGTCATAGTTCTGATTGACATCTACCTGAAACATTCATTACCTTGAGTAAAAATCTAAACTGACACTCTTATGTAGTGGTCAGAAGCTGGCATATTTTGTGAAAGGTTATCAGAGCAAAGCTCATTTTATGCTCACATGTGGATATACACTATCCCATGGCAGAGTTTCTAGGGAAGCATCTTTCTCAGTAAGCATTTCTGAAAGATTTCAGTGGCATTTAACATGTAAACTTTGGATTGAGCTACAGAGGGGAAAAAACCCACCCAGTCTTCCTGTTCACAATTGCGATTCTGGAACTTTGTAGGAAATCCGGTATACCCATTTGGCCTTGCTATATTTTACTACCTACATAAATTCCAAAGACCAGAATTCAAATTTCCTTGTGGAACTCTCAACCACAGGAAGCCAGAGAGGCCAGTTCATTGGATATATTCAAATAGGGGTTGGATGTGGCCTTATTGGTTAAAGGGATCATTGGATATATTCAAATAGGAGTTGGATGTTGACTTATTGGCTAAAAGGATCAAGGGGTATGAGGAGGAAGCCTGAAAAGGGCACTGAAGATACATGGCCAGCCATAGGAGCAGGGTCAAAGGCCTAAATACTAATGAACTTGGGACTGCTGATCTCAGAACGATGGTGCTCCACCACATGGAGGTCACCAACGGAAAGGAAGTTTCTGGAGTCTTCCAGCACTTGGAAAACCCCTGAGGTCTAGTGGGGCTATTAATGTTAGAGGAAACAACAGTGTTTTTTTTCTTTATCTTGTTTGAGTTGATTGGAATGTATTTAATTATTTACTGATGTTTTCAGCACACAAAATGTGAAAATGTTTTTGAAAGTTCTTGATGTTTGCAAAAGTCTAAGGCACTGAGAAACATTTAAACTCTTTGACATTATATATTGGGGAAGAACAGCTAGATCTCAAAGTCATTCTGGGGGCATGACCTGCCAGTATCAATTGGAAAGGCCCTTTGCTGAGCTGGGACTATCTGGGAAAAATGGCAGCTGGGATTCCATTCTTGACACCAGTGGACTTCAAGGGAAGGTGGGTCAAAGTTGGCCCGGGCATTTCCCACAGTCACATGAAGCCGAACCATTGGATGAGGGCCTGGTGAGTTGTTAGGACCACTGACATTGTGTTTCATCGGGGTTAGAGTGAATGAGAATAAACAAATAGATTAACGTGTACCAACTGATATCATTAATTTACAATGCCAATAATTCTATGTATAAAATATAAGACAATTCTCAGGGCATAAATCAATATGGTGGCATTATTCTCAAAGAAGTTGCAGAGGCAATAAAAAATAATTAACACATGACGTAATGTTCATTGCAGTAAGAAATCATTTGCAATGTTTATTCCTGATGTGAGCACACACATGATTTCAGCCTGATATGATGTCTAGAGGCACAAAGCTCTAACTTTTACTGATAAAATACATTAGCTCTGAAATGGAATCATTATTGCACATAAGCAGTTACACCTGGTGCAGGCAAAGCTGCACCCATCAGCTCCAGTGCAACTTTACTTTGGCGCACTTGGTTATATGTACACCAAGTGATGCCATGGCACATGCACCTTACCGACATGAACTAGAGGGGTGTATCTGCTTCATTGATCACTCATAGGAAAATGAAGGGCACATTGCTCAGGAATCAATGTGCCAGCAATATTTGTTCAGACAGCAACTACTGCCTCGAGTTTCAGTGAACCTCAATCTCCACAATGTTCATAGTCTTCCTTCACAGATCAGTTCTGAGCTTTGCTTACCAGCAGCTCAGATTGGCTTCGGGGCCATGTCGTGGAGCAGTCCCCCTCCCTCAGGTTTTCCCTCACCTTGATGTTAGCCTGACTGTCTATCAGGGAAGGGAGATGCTCTGATTGACATTCAATCAGATTGGTGCCATCCAGCTGTTACGGGTTATATTATATTTTGCATTATATATTAATATGTTTTAAAAGAGATAGATTGTGAGGGTTCAGTGTAGGTCACTTTACAAACAGAATAACACTTCACCAAACACATCTCATTTAAATTCCAAGAGCTTTGGCTGAAGCTAGACTGTCAGGCACCAGTGATTTTGCAAAGACAAAGGAACTGATTTTGGAAGGAATTTCAAAAAGCAGGTGCACATGGAAGAGTCCAGGCTCAAGTGCTAATAAAGATCTTTCAAAGATTGGGTTTGGAGCCCTGCAAGAAGTTCTGGTATTTACAAGCAGTGAGAGGACAAACCAGACAAGATTTCTCTGAGAGGGAGGGAGGGAGAGAGAATGAGAATTCAGGTCTACAGTTCTGCAGTAGCTTTTGGGAAGTTGTAACATGACAAGGTGGCAGACTTGTTAAAACCCCATTTTGAAGATGGGTTGTGAGTGTTGAGTTCAGTCTGTTGAAAACCCGTGTGGTCCTTACAAGAGGAAATGGCTGGTTGGAGAGTTTCTCCTGAAATAAGGGAAACAGGAGGAACTCTGTGGTGACCCGGAAAACCCATGGTGGAGCAAGTTTCTTCGGCAAGACACTTAAGTGGTTGAATGGAGGAAATTAGTTTGTGAGTGTGTTCAACAAGCAACAAATCTTTCTCTTAAACCAACGAGAACCTCCCTGAGCGGTAACCATTTACCTTTAACCACTAGAGCCTGGTGTTAAATTCTATGTATATTATCAGAATTGCCTGATACCAGTGAACTTGTAGGAGTGAGAAGTGAGATTGGACTGTGAATCAAAGAACTTTTCAGAACATATACATATTACATACACGTGTGCTTAAAATTAGAAGGGGGTTAAGTTATGTTAAGTTAATAGTAATAAGTTAAAGTTTGATTCTGTTTTGATGTTCAAAGAAAATTAAAAGCAACTTTTGTTTAAGTAACCATTTGTCTTGGTGAATTTCTGTTTCTGCTGGGTTTTGGGGTCCTCTGGATCGTAGCACATCTCTTGATGAGAAGCACACAAGTCCCCTTCCCGCATTTGAGTGTGACTAAAATGCAGACAGGTTTCAATGTATTTTTGTGAAACACGAAAGTCTGCAGATGTTGTGATTGTAGTAAAAGCACAGAAATGCTGGAGGATCTCAGATCTGCAGTGTCCACAAGAGGTAAATAACACTGACTTCTCCAGTTTCCATTAGCCACCCCCCTTCCACCATCTATCCCTAAGAGGTAAATAACACTGACTTCTCCAGTTTCCATTAGCCACCCCCCTTCCTCCATCTATCCCTAAGTCTCCATTCCTCTAGCTCTCTCTTTCTCTGTTTCCTTTTCCCTCTGTCTCCTTTCCCCCAGCTCTCTGCATTCATAGAGCCAACCACCCACCCCTAAAGCTTCCCTAATCAATTTTCACCTTTCCTCTCTCCTGACCTTCTATCATATCTTTGTCTGTGAGTCTGTGCTCCCCGCCCCCTGGCTTTTCTTTCCTTCTCCCCAGCCTTTTTATTCAGGAACCTGCCTGCTTTTTACTCCTACCTCAACAAAGGGCACAGGCCCAAAATGTTGGTTATATATCTTTACCTCCTAAGGATGCTGAGAGACCTGCTGAGTTCCTCCAGCATTTGTTTTTCTATGGATTTTTGCCCAATAGCAAGACATTAGTGCTACATATAACACATGTTCCATGCACAAATAGAGCTGGTCCAATTTCTAGAAAACTTAACATTGTCCAGTCATTCAAAATCTCATTATACCTGAACATCTGTAACATAATACCAAGCAGCACATTTTGGCTTTTAAATTCATTGAGATCGAGGTTGTTGCAGCATTTGTTAAGTAAAGTACAATATTAAAACATGAAAAGACTGTACAGATATTTCAAAGTTATGCGACTGGACATATCATGAATGATTCTCCAGCTTTCCAGCTTTGCATTTTGTAGTACATGTTCCTGTCAACATGGCAGAGCAGGAGACATAAGCTTATTTTAAAAGCTAATAAGTATTTCTGATCTATGCCCATCTGTCATAATTTTTTTCTCTCCTCATTGGTACAAATTGGCCTGTTGGGCATGTCCCATTGCCCTGAATATTGTAGCTTTCATATTCCTTTGTATTCACTCTAATAGTCTCTTCAACCTATTGAGCAAATGACCTCTTCCACTGATTAACCCTGTGGCAACCCTGGCCTCACTCTTTCAGAGGTATTCCATTTGACCTATCCAGCTGTTCCATCCTCTCCGCATCTGGCAACTAACTTGTTTTCTCTGTTCCCAATTCTGATGAAGAGTTTTTGATTGAAAGGATAAAGTCTTGCTTCTCATTCCAGAGAAGCTGCTTGACATTTGCTGTTCATACTGGAAAGTTACAGAATTGGTGGATTTTGAATTTCACATATTTGTATGGCTGGGCAGTGAAAGTTTGATCTCCATCTGGTGACATCAGGTGAGATAGTCTTAATGCACATGATGCCACATGAAATGGATTTTAGGGTAGGAGTTCACAATGTGCAGTATTTGAGCTGGATGGTCTCTATCGCAGTTTGGGCTGTTCTTCAGGTTACACTTGTACATCTTCCCTGGCACTCCAAAGGAAGATTAATGCCAGCCACTTCGTCACCTGGGTCAAGAACCAGATTGGAGTTAGTGATGCCTATGCTTTGCCAAGTGGTGTACCATTCAGAGATGGGCATGTCATTGGTCCTAAGGGTTTGAGTTGCAGATTAATCCCTACAGGACCCTCTGCTGACTGGGCATAGGTGGCTAACTTGATCTGTAAAGTGGAAAGGAAACTCAGCTGGTGCTCATGTCACTTGTGGGGTTTTTACTCAACAGCTGATTTTGGAGAGTGTCAGCAGCTTGTCTGTGCAGTCAACTTTGTTATAGTTACAGGAGTAGCCAACACACGTGACTCCTGTCTTCGGCTATCTTGGAATCCAACCTCAGTGTGAGGCATCAGTGAGTGGACCTGCTCAGTGCAGATTTGCATTTGAGATGTACATCTCTGTTGAGGTGCAACTGCACCTTTCAGTGTATGGCTGTTCATTTCGCAGCAAGTGAGAAATAAAGTCTCAGTGTTTAAAACATGCAGAATAATATTAAGTCACTAATGTGTGGCAGTGAAATCCTGGACACCTGGTGCCAGAAGGGGAACAGGTGTATCTAGTATTTTTACAAATGGGGGCAGCTCACGTCATTCCAGCAGTTGAAGATCAAATAACAGAACATTCTTCTGTAATCTGCAAATAATATCTTTCTTAAAGGAAAAATTGGGACCATTTATAACCTACCTAGATGTAGTAATGTGGAGATTCTAATGTGTGTAAATTTATTTCTAAGATGTATTACATATTCCAAAGTGAGGGCCCGAAGCCAGGCTTACACAGGTCAAGGGAGAGATGGGAGTTGAACTTTCGAACAACAATAAGTGAAGAGTGATGGCAAAACCTGTGTCTGGACAGCATGACTGGAGTCATCGATGCCAAATGCAAGTTGGTGCAATACAACTTCTTGCACCAGCTGTACCTCACACCACAAAAATTACATAAATCAAAGCCAGAAATTTTGTAAATGTCCTTTAGGTTTGGTGTCGTGTGGCTATGAAAAGGTAAGATCTTTCTGGGAAGACCTGGGGGACATTCTGAAACAAATTACAAAAGTGGATTTTCCATAGGATCTGGAGTTATACCTTCTGGGAGATATGGGGGAAGTGCAGTTTAGACTGACAAAATACCAAATTCCGTTCATGAAGGTCACCTTGGCGGTGTTCATGAAGGTCGCCTTGGCGGTAGCCAGGAAGTGAATAGCAGTTTCGTGGAAGTCCGACTCCCAACTAAATACCACACGATGGAATGTAGAAATGCGAGTTGCATTCCCCTGGAGAAAATCACATACAATCTAAGGAACAAACACGACACATTAGTTAGAGTGTGGCAACCTTGCTTGAAATATATTGGCACTCAGATAGATTAGTTCCCCCCAACCCCCCCACAACCCCTCGAAATAGGGATACTGTAACAATCTGTCCCCAGCAGGGACGGGACATGGCACAGATGATGTGTGTTTTCTTTTCAGTTGTTTTTATTTTGAGTTTCTCTTTTCAGTTTTTCATCTTTGTTACTTAGTCATTATCATTCCTAGGTTTTTCTTCTTCCTAGTGGTCGTTGGCTCCCCTGGCATTTGTATCAGTATAAATTAATTGACTGTAATTTCAGCTATAATTGAGGGAGGGAGTTTGGTGGGGAAGGGTGAGGGGGAGAGCGAGGGGATAAATATAGACTCAGTATGAATGTTGGAAAGATTGAATTGTTTGTTGAATTTTGTAAGTCTATGAAAATCAAAAATAAAATATTTTTAAAAATTATATGTGGCAGTGAATATCAAATGCATTATCAATCCCACTACTTCCTGATAAATTTTACGTTCTGTTCTAATCTAATATTGACTGAATTTTAGCATACAAGATTTAAATCAATAGTAATTCTATACTGCACTTAATTATGGATCACCAGCTTATAATTAGCTAATTGTTAGAAATTTTATCGAAGGGGCTTGCTTGTACTTTATATTAACCATATTTTGCAGGTAATTCTATTACTTGTTCATGTGTGCAGCATAAATGTGTCTTCCAGTCTCCCATCTTCCTCCTTTTGTTCAATTCTTCTCAAATGCTGCCATCTGCTTCTCAAGGAAGGTCCACTCATGTGATATCATCTTACATATTCTCTTCACAGATGTCTTTTGGCACTTCCTGCTGTATTTTAAACTGTTCAAGTAGCTACAAATGGATGGGTCTAGACTGATCAGAAAAAAACTAAGACTTAATTAGACCCAAGAAATAAAAAATAAATACCATTAGCTACTCACAACTAGTTGAAAACTCGAGGGCTTTGTGGTTTTTAAAAAAGAATGAGAGAACAGCACAGTGAAATTGAATTAGTCAAGGGGGCCTGTAGAGTAAGAATTAAAATCAATTGCAAATGTTTATACTTTAAGAAATATCTTGTGGCTGCTTTTCCTTTTGTTATAATATTTTTTCATTTTTATTTAGACATACAGCACGATAACAGGCCCTTTTGGCCCATGAGCTCATACCGCCCAATTACACACAATTAACCAACAACCCTGATAAGTTTTGAAAGGTGGGAGGAAACCAGAGCTCCCCAGAGGAAACCCACACAGACATGGGGAGAACATACAAACTCCTTACAGACAGCACCAGATTCAAAACCCAGTTGAACCCCAGTCGCTGGTGCTGTAACAGTAAAAAGAAATTGTTTTCTGATAAGGGGAGGAATTGCATTTCTTCAAAACATAAACACTTAGTACCTTGAACATAATTATCCCAGTTGCACTTTGGTTTCAGAGGGTCTCTTGTCTGATGCCTTTCAGTGGTTTTCCATAGGATCAGTGCCAACAGGGAATGAATCAATTTTGCAAAGGGAGATGTTCAAGTACTTAGCTGACAAATGACTCAGCTTCATGAGAGAACAGATTAAGGTCTCCCTTTGTGATGGGGAGGGTACTTCCACACTTTTCTGGCAGTTAGTGCATCTATTATGTCAATGAGAATATACAAGATTAGTCAAAAGTGAGCCATCATCACCTTGAATGAGTTGTGGTGCATTCATAACTTCATCTTCTGTTCTCCAGAGCAGACAACCAACTTCATTAGGAGTTTGGGTTGCAAACATTGTGACAAACAGATGTTTTCTGTCCTTATGGTTGGAGCTGTACTTAGAGACACAGACAGAAAGCTTCACCCTTTCTGACATGGCTGCCTTCATAGGGGCTGCACTAATTTTGGCAGATTTCTATGTCTTTGGAATTCCACAGGTCTTCCCCTCCATCATATCTTTTCTGTTAATTGCATGAAGACATTACAATTTCTTTTTATTTTTTTTTTATTTTTCACACTATGAACCATACTAACCAAAATACACACAAACATTTCCCTCTTGAATATACACTGTCATTTTCTCCCCTTTTCCCCCACTCCCTTCCCTCCCTCCTTCACAACCCCCCTCCCCACCCACTCAACGTTCAATCTATATGATACATTAAACCCATTTAACAATGTCATCACACAACAAAAACAAACAAGAAATTTGTGTCATCTACTTTTACATACTGGGTCAGTTCATTTCGTCTTCTTTTCCTTCTGTCATTTTAGGTGGTGTAGGTCCGCGGTAGGACTTCTCTATTGTGTTCCATGTACGGTTCCCAAATTTGTTGGAATACTGTGATGTTATTTCTTAAATTATATGTTATTTTTTCCAATGGAATACATTCATTCATTTCTATGTACCATTGCTGTATTCTCAGGCTATCTTCTAATTTCCAGGTTGACATAATACATTTTTTTGCTACAGCTAAGGCTATCATAATAAATCTTTTTTGTGCTCCATCCAAAATGAGTCCAAGTTCTTTACTTATATTACTTAGAAGAAAGATCTCTGGATTTTTTGGTTTGTTCCTTTTTGTGATTTTATTTAATATCTTGTTTAGATCTTCCCAAAACTTTTCCACTTTCTCACATGCCCAAATTGCATGTACTGTTGTCCCGTTTCCTTCTTACAACGAAAACATCTGTCTGATAATGTTGGGTCCCATTTATTTAACTTTTGGGGCGTGGTGTACAGCCTTTGTAACCAATTATATTGTATCATGGATAACCTCGTGTTTATTGTATTTCTCATAGTTCCGGAGCATAGTTTTCCCATGTTTCATTCTTTATCTTTATGTTTAGATCTTGTTCCCATTTTTGTTTGGGTTTACAGCTTGTTTCCTCATTCTCTTTCTCTTGCAGTTTGATGTACATGTTTGTTATAAATCCTTTAATTATCATTGTGTCTGTAATCACATATTCAAAATTGCTTCCTTCTGGTAACCTCAGTCTGCTTCCCAATTTTCAAGTAGGTTTTCAGTTGGTGGTATGCAAACATTGTACTGTGAGTTATACCATATTTGTCCTTCATTTGTTGAAAAGATAATAATTTATTTCCCAAAAAACAATTTTCAATTCTTTTGATCCCTTTTCTCTCCCATTCTCTAAAGGAAAGGTTATCTATTGTGAAAGGGATTCGTTGACTTTGCGTCATTATTAATTTTGGTAGTTGATAATTTGTTTTTTTTTCTTTCTACGTGAATCTTCTTCCAAATGTTGAGCAGATGGTGCAGTACTGGTGTATTCCTATGTTGCACCAGCTTTTCATCCCACTTATATAGTATATGTTCTGGTACCTTCTCCTCTATTTTATCTAGCTCTAACCTGGCCCAATCTGGTTTTTCCCTTGTTTGATAAAAATCTGATAGGTATCTTAATTGTGCTGCTCTATAATAATTCTTAAAGTTTGGTAGCTGTAAGCCCCCTTGTTTGTACCATTCTGTTAATTTATCTAGCGCTATCCTCGGTTTCCCCCCTTTCCATAAGAATTTCCTTATTATTTTCTTTAGCTCCTTGAAGAATTTCTCTGTTAGGTGAATTGGTAATGATTGAAATAGGTATTGTATCCTTGGGAAGATATTCATTTTAATGCAATTTACCCTTTCCTATCAGTGTTAGTGGTAAGTCTTTCCAATGTTCTAAGTCGTCTTGTAATTTCTTCATTAGTGGCTGATAATTTAATTTGTATAGATGGCCTAGATTATTTTCTAGTTGTATACCTAGGTATCGAATTGCTTGTGTTTGCCATCTAAATGGTGATTCTTTCTTAAACTTTGTGAAATCCGCATTATTCATTGGCATTGCTTCACTTTTATTTGCGTTGATCTTGTACCCCGATACTTCTCCATATTCCTTCAATTTCTTATGTAATTCTTTTATTGATATTTCTGGTTCTGTTAAGTATATTATGTTGTCATCTGCAAATAGACTGATTTTATATTCCTTCTCTTTTATTTTTATCCCTCTTATTTTATTTTCTGTTCTTATCAGTTCTGCCAATTGTTCTATTGCTAAAGCGAACAGTGAGGGAGATAGTGGACATCCCTGCCTAGTTGATCTGCTTAATTTAAATTGGCTTGATATATATCCATTTACTGTCACCTTAGCCAATCGTCCCTTATATAATGCTTTAATCCAATTAATATATTTCTCTGGTAGGTTGAACCTCTGTAGTACGTTGAATAAATAATTCCATTCTACTCTGTCAAAGGCTTTCTCTGCGTCTAAGGCAACTGTCACTGTTGGCGTCTTGTTTCCTTGTACTGCATGGATTAAGTTAATGAACTTACAGATATTGTCCGTTGTTCATCTTTTAATAAATCCATTTTGATCTAGTTTTACTATTTTTGGTACACAGTCGGCCAATCTGTTTAGCAATTATCTTATAATCTGTGTTAAGTAGAGATATCGGTCTATACGATGCTGGTGTTAGTGGATCTTTCCCTGTCTTTGGTATTACTGTAATTATTGCTATTTTGCATGAATCTGGCATGTTTTGTGTTTCTTCAATCTGGTTCATTACTTCCAGGAGAGGAGGAATTAATAACTCTTTAAACGTTTTATAGAATTCTATTCGGAGTCCATCTTCTCCCAGCTTTTTATTGTTCGGTAGTTTTTTTAAATATATCCTGTATTTCCTCTATTTCAAATGATTTTATTAATTTGTTTTGCTCCTCTTCTTGCAATTTTGGTAGATCAATTTTAGCTAGAAACTCATCTCTTTTGTCTTCTTTCCCTTCGTTCTCAGTTCGATATAGTTGCTCGTAGAATTCCTTGAAGTTTTCATTGATCACCGTTGGGTTATATGTAATTTGTTGGTCCTTTTTCCTTGATGCCAATACCGTTCTTATAGCTTGTTCTGTCTTAAGCTGCCAAGCTAGTATTTTGTGCATTTTTTTTCTCCTAGCTCATAATACTTCTGTTTTGTCTTCATTATGTTCTTCCCCACCTTGTATGTTTGTAGTGTTTCATATATTATTTTTTTATTCACCAATTCTCTTCTTTTTGTTGTATCTTCCCTTATTGCTAATTCTTTTTCTGTACTTGCTATTTCCCTTTCCAGCTGTTCTATTTCCCGATTGTAGTCCTTCTTCATCTTAGTTACATAACTTATTATCTGCCCTCTGATGAATGCTTTCATTGGATCCCATAGTATAAACTTATCTTTCACTGATTCCGTATTTATTTCAAAGTACATTTTAATTTGTCGCCCAATTAATTATCTAAAATCCTGTCTTTTAAGTAGCATGGAGTTTAATCTCCATCTATAAGTTCTCGGTGGGATGTCCTCCAGCTCTATTGCTAATAACAGGGGTGAGTGATCCGATAACAATCTAGCTTTATATTTCATTTTTCTAACTCTCCCTTGGATGTGGTCTGACAACAGGAACAGGTCTATCCTTGAGTATGTGTTATGTCTACCCAAATAATATGAGTATTCCTTTTCCTTTGGGTGTTGTCTCCTCCATATATCCAAAAGTTGCATTTCCTGCATCGATTTAACCATAAATTTGGTTACTTTGTTCTTTCTGCTAGTCTTTTGTCCAATTTTGTCCATCCTTAAGTCCAAATTAAGGTTAAAGTCCCCTCCTATCAGTATATTCCCCTGCGTATCTGCAATCTTCAAAAAAAATATCTTGCATAAATTTTTGATCCTCTTCATTAGATGCATATACATTGACCAAATACCAAAATTCTGAGTATATCTGACACTTTTATCATTACATACCTCCCTGCTGGATCTATTATTTCCTCTATTTTGATTGGTACATTTTTATTGATTAATATAGCTACTCCTCTGGCTTTTGAATTATATGATGCTGCCATTACGTGCCCTACCCAGTCTCTCCTTAATTTCTTGTGTTCCACTTCAGTTAGATGTGTTTCTTGCACAAATGCTATATCAATTTTTTCTTTCTTCAGTAAATTTAACAGCCTCTTCCTTTTGATTTGGTTACGTATTCCGTTCATATTTATAGACATATAGTTCAACATGGCCATTTCATACTTGGTTTACCTCTCATTTCCGCTTCCTCATCACCACCTTCCCTTCCTATCCATTTCTGTTTTATTTTTTTGAACGCACTGTAAGACAACACTTCTAAAACATAAAATATTTCCATTATTCCCATATCTAAAATCCCCTTAACCCCAAATGTTCCCCCCCCCCCCCCTTGAGTTGCCCCTTGTCCCTTGCCGGGCAACCACAACTCCCCTCTCCACTTGGATTGTGAACCCTCTCGCGTCAACTGATTTCACAGTGACTGTTATTCTCTCCCACCCAACCCCCTCCAGAAAAGACTTTTATCTTCACATATAACAAAGCTCACCCTCTTAATTCCTTCTTACTTCCTTTCTTCCCTTCCCCTTCTTAGTTCTTACTTATACATTATTTTTCTTCTTTATATGAAGTTTGTCGTCATTCTTGTTCTAGTTACATCTCTTCATCTCTCTGTCTGTTTTGCAGGCGTTCTGCAAATTCTCGTGCTTTTTCCGGATCGGAGAACAGTTTGCTTTGCTGCCCCGGGATAACTATTTTAAGCACCGCTGGATATCTTAACATAAATTTATAGCCTTTCTTCCATAGGATCGATTTTGCTGCATTAAACTCCTTCCTCTTCTTTAGGAGCTCAAAACTTATGTCTGGGTAGAACATTTTTTTTGATCTTCGTATTCCAGTGGCTTTTTGTCTTCTCTCATTTTTTTCATTGCCTTCTCCAATATATTTTCTCTTGTCGTATATCTCAGGAATTTTACTAGAATGGATCTTGGTTTTTGTTGTGGCTGTGGTTTTGGGGCTAATGTTCTGTGTGGCCTTTCTATTTCCATTCCTTCCTGTATTTCTGGCATTCCTAGGACTCTGGGGATCCATTCTTTTATAAATTCTTTCATATCTTTGCCTTCTTCATCTTCCTTAAGGCCCTCTATCTTTATATTGTTTCTCCTATTATAGTTTTCCATTATATCTATCTTCTGAGCTAACAACTCCTGTATTTCTTTAACTTTTTCATCAGATTCTTCCAATTTCCTTTTTAAGTCGTCCACTTCCATTTCTACAGCTGTTTCTTGTTCTTCCACCTTGTCTACTCTTTTCCCTATTTCTGTGATGACCATCTCTAATCTACTCACTTTTTCTTGTGTACCTTTCATTCTTCTTTTTATTTCATTAAATTCTCGTGTCTGCCATTCTTTTACTGCTTCCATATATTCTTCAAAATATTTTCTATCTATGTACAGTCCATTCCCTTTATCTTCTATTTCTCTGTGCAGAGCTTGATGTTCTCCTTCCTCTTCCCCTGTGTCCACTCCAGGACCTGTGTCCTCTACCTCTCTTCCTTTTATCTGTGTCTCTTCTGACTTTCTTGTTGGGCTGTTTATCTCAGTTTGCTGTTTTTTTTTTAATGGTGTCTTGATGTTGGTCCTCTTCCTCTGGGCTGGTCATCTGCTGTGTCTCTGATTTCCTTTTTTCATTCTCCTCCCTCCCGTTCCCGTTATTTTCTATATCTTCCACTGGGAGCCCTGCTGTCGGGTCTTTCTCAGTCTGCCCCCCTCCCGTCGGTGTTGTCTTTGTTGTGCACGGTTGTGCACCTCTGTTTGGCTCCATGAGCCATCCTTGTAGTCCTGCGTTCGGTGGGTCGCGACCCTTTGGGGTTTCCACTGATCTTAGGCAGTGGGCTCCTCTTTCCATGGCGGGTCCCTGCTTCTTCGTACAGGTAAGGCCTTCACCTTTCTCTTCCGGCGTCTTTCCTTCTTCTTTTCTTCCCGTTGTTTTTGGCTTTTCTTTCTTTGGTGCCATTTCCTCCACACCTTTATTTTTTATTTGTTGTGGTTTGTGTGTCTGTGGCTTTGCTTTTTCTTTACTTTTTTCCTTTTTTTCTGGAGAGGGCTGGTATTCTCCTACCGGCCACTATTCCATCATGTGACTCCCTTTAAGACATTACAATTTCAAAGCAGATTTTGCAAATGAGCATTGGGACTGATAACCTTTAGCCCCTGTGATATATGCATTGGCATCCAATGCACACAGAAATACCTCAACATAATTAGTCGCCATTCATGAATGATTTAATGTTACAAACATTATATGTAGGCCCAGTAACACTTCTTCACATTAGCCCCTGAGTGCATTGCCAGGTGACTCCATTGCCTATGGCATCAGAAATTAAACTTTACCTTGTCCTAATCTTTCCATGTGCCCTTTCCAACAGTGGAATCGGCAGATGGCATTTGTTGTTAGTGCCTGCCCAGTACCCAGCCAACTTGGTTCTGTGTTGAACTAGATCAGCTATTGCACTATAGATCAGGTACTGAGGCTCCTGGTCCACAGGATTCAATGTCATGTCATAACACAAGTTTAAATGAAGGTATTTGTTGAGGGATAAATATTATACAGAACTCCAATTCTTAAAAAAGTGTTTTAGGATTTTAACGTTTAACCAGAAAAAATGACAGATATTTCAGATAAACAGCACATGTACAAGGTGGCAATGCTAACAGTGGAGCTCAAACTTCGACCACCCCTCCAATATGAGTATGCATTAAAATCTCTGGAATCGGACTTAGAATGAAGCTATCACTCAGTAATGGGTGGCATCAAGAAGATATCTAGTAGGTCAAAAATTAGGTGTGACAATTTTGTGAGGTATGTAAGGCAGTATAATGACAAAAACATTCTCAAAGATTGTGATTTCCTCTGGGACCATGACAAGGTTGCACACAGACATCAGGGATACACAGTGGGGAACAGTGGAGCACAACAGAGGTTTAAATAGTATTTCTGAATATCCAGGTGGGTGTGTGTGACCTGCACTTCTCATGTAGAAGCAAGCCTTGAAAAGGTCCCAGCCCACAGAATTCAATGCTTGGAGCTACCAATAACTCGGCTTCCTTCAAGCGCTCTACTCTCCCCTTGTTGCTAATCTCCTTCAGCCCCCAACATCCGTCCCCAATCTCATTATGACTGCATCCCTTCCCAGCAGCTAATCGGCCTTCTTTAATCGTGACCTTAATCACAATCTTGACCCACAATCTGTAGGCTTGCCTGAATTCTTTCTCTATTCTGAGCCTATGGGACAAGAAGAGAGACCCTTGTGCTCACAGTGTGCACAATGCCAAGTCTATTGCACCATCCTTTACAGTGGATATGGTAACTTTGATTCATACCTCGGAGGCAGGTTACTTTGACTGGGTCGAGAGGACGGCGCTCGGGTCCTGGCTCCCCAAGTGGCATTGATCGTTTCCTTTTTCCCAGGCCACAAGAATACTTCAATTCATCTGTTGTGAACACAAATCTAATGAGGTAACGGAGTAGTCGACGGCCATCCTTTTTGGATGAGCTGACAGCCTCATCCCATTGTTTACTGGTGATATATACAGGATAGTTGGTCAACAATTGTTTGTTTCCCTGAAAATTGAAGATAAGAAACATTTGAAATCGTGATAATAATGTCAGTGTTAAACATGGGAAATAAGTACTACATTTAAAACCATGCTGTCCTTTACTCAGTAACATCAGGCTGCAAGAGTCTTTGAGAGCTTTATAAAGTTATTAAGCTTACTCAAAGAATCTCAGAAGGACAGATTGTACTGAGGAGGATCACTCAAGATGTGATGTATTAATAAATCAATTTGGTCTGCTCTCAATTCAGGAAATGATCCATATTCCAGATTCAAGAACAGTTTATTTCCTGCTGTTATCAGATTCTTGAAAGGACCCTTCATTAATTAAAGGTGATGACTTAAATTGTTTAACTATTTTCCTCTTTAATACTATACCATGCATTGTTGTCTTGTGTGACATTATATCCTGCACTGTTGTTTTATTGTATACTATTCCCTGCACTGTTGTTTTAATCCTTGCATTACCTTGGAATCACAGGATACCATTCCAAGTACAGAATGATGGTCAGTGTGTTTCTAATGTTCAGTGCTCAGTTCTTAACTGAATCTCAGTACACATGACAACAAACAATTCAATACTGTGTTCAGTTCTGTTCCCCTTGCTTGGGAGGTGTTGGAGGGATCATGGATACGGTCCTTAGGAGATCAACAAGCATGATGCTGAACTTGAAGAACCTTAGATATTCGATTTCTCACACTAATTGCTAAATTGTATAACATATTTTTAAAAATTATGAAAGCATGCAAGGAATTGATCCAAAAAATAAACCATTATCCTAACCCTAAAATCTTCAGAAACATAAACCATTATTTCCAAATGCTATACTCATCAGTCATTAGAATTATATCTGAGAAATATTCTATCCTTAAGCATAATTTAAATTACAAACAAAATTTTGAAATCCTGGGTGTACTATCTGCTAAGATACTGAAAGCTAGCAAAGAGTTAACTAGTGCTAAGGGTTAAAAAAAAAAACAAGCAAGAAGACCAACAGAAAGGAAACTCTAATCATGCGGTAATGTTGAAAAAAGTAGACTAAATTTTTTTTTAAACTGCAAATGCTGGAAATTTTAAATAGAGCAGGAACACTGGAGATCTCAGCAGTGAAGTAGTTGTGTACAGCAGTAACATTTCAGAGTGAAATTGATTGACTTTAAAATAGAATCATATGGACCTGTGTAGCAGCAACAAGCAAGAACTGTGGTGCATCTGTACACTGTACTTCTATATATGACAATAAACTCTCATACTCATATGAATCTCTCAAATTCAAAAGAACTGATTGTGAAGGTGCTCTTCCATTGAAAAGTACTTGCCTCTGACGGCTGCTCCTCTGAGACTGGTTGGACAAATTGGTTGTGATGTTGAAGGACAGTCTTGTAATAATCAAGGACAGTCTGGCAGGGTACTGTATGGAAGAAAATCATTTCAAATAATCACCAAATTCAATCATGGGAAAAAAATAACAGAATAAATCTCTTTATTCATTATTCAGCTATAGGAAAATTCTTAAAAAGGTTATTCAATGGATCATCTACTTAAAATAATTGTAAGATGATACCCATATACATTTCCTCACTCCGAGAGTAAGTTCCAAAAAAGACTTGACAATTGTTAGGTCTGCTTTGTTCATGAATGAGTGAGACAAACACCAGACTGAGTCGAAATCAGGGTTCTTTGTTCTTTATTACCGGATTGTAACACTTGCGACTAACAATGTTAGTCGGAGAATGCATTCTGCCGTTATCAGCAAAATGATGATTTTTTATACCCTTGGATACGTGCTTAGAACATCATCATATCATTACTTGTCCAATGACTAAAACTGTTGCTATCCTTTCCCTGCTAGCTTCCTGCCTCTCAATCCATCAATGTCTCTCTTATCTTGTAAGTACAAGGATGCATTCACATCTTGTTACAGCCCTGCACAGGGTAACTCCTTACACATTCCCATCTCATGATGTTTTACCTTACACTATCAAAGAAACATCTGTCTACATAACCTCCCATCACTGCATAAAAATGCCTTAGAGCTATTGCCCACGGAACATCTGTGAAGTAAACGTTGATGTCATGCTGATAAAATGGAAATTTTGAAACTAAATAGCATAATATTGTCTTACATTGTAAATGGTGACACTTGCATGTATTGTACTATACAAAATTTACAAATGAATTAACATCAGAGGTTGATCAAATGTACTTTTGCTGGATTTAGCAGAGTCCAATCAGCAAATAGTGTTTTGTCAAGGTTTACCATTGACTACTTAGACCACAGGAGTAGAATTAGGCCATTTGACCCATCGAGTCTGCTCAATCATTCAAATCATGGCTTAGTGCTTAGAAGAAACAAACAGGAGAAGTGAGAGACCAATTGGCTCCTCAGGTCTGCCCCGCCATTCAATGTGATTGTTGCAGACCTTCCCAGGCCTCAAAACCTTTTCTGTTATCTATAACCTTCAACTCCTTTATCTGTCAAATATTTATCTATCTCCACCTTTAATGTTACTAAATGATCTGGCCTCCACCACCTGGCATGGGCTGACAACTCCAGGGATCCAATCTCCTTTGCGAGAAGGAGAGGAGAAATCAGAAATCATACTGATTTCATCTTATCAACAAATTAATGGTTATGTTCAGAGCACAAGAGGTAAAAGGGTATGTTTGACCACACTGCAGTCATTCAACCATTGGATTTTGTGTTTCTATTCAAGAAAAAAAGCAATCCTGTAAGTTTAAATAAATGTGAGAACTAAAGTTGTGATTTAAGAAGATTAATTTCAATATGCAATTTCCACTTAGAGCAATTGTGATAACAGAACAGTATTAGAATAACAGGCTTAAGATTTTCACACCTGGAATGCTATCCAAGGTTTTCCTCAGCTCCTCATTTTCCTGTTGGAGTAAAACTACTTCCTGCTCCAACTCTTGACACCTCTGACAGTATCCATTATCTTCCTCCTCCTCAGGAAACGTGGATGATGGATGTACGTGGGATTCTGATGTTGCTGGGGATGTCCACCCTCCCAGCGTGTGTGTAGGGGATGTGGAGAGTGGCTCCATTTCAGTCGTGTGACTGCACTCGCTTATTTCTATGTTGCTCTGTGAAGGCCGAGCCCCAGCAAGGAGATAACTTTGCAGGGAATCAGTGAACACACGCAACAAAGCTGATGTTTGATGTCTTTTCTGCACATACTCCAGTTCCATCTCTGGGTTGCCCACTGTCTGTGGCTGCACTGGGCCACCTCTGATAAGCTGACAGTGTCCTGTGTGATCATCGTAACATCCATTCTCCCTTTTTACACATGAAACAACTTGAGGATGGTTGGTCTCGAGGAGTTTTCCATTGTCTTTCAATACTGTAAGAACTCGGCTGCATTGCTGTGCAAAGGCATCAAGAATTAGGCGACTCTCTGTAATAGAACAGATAAATACACAATGCTTTACAAGTTACCAAGAAAAGATGCTCCCAATCAGTCACCACATCTGCTCCCCAACCTAACATTTTGTCCTCTTGATCAACTGTCTTTACGTAGCTCCTGTTATTCTTGACTGTAAAATAGCAAAGTTCGGTGGTGTGGGCCAGTCATTGATGCCTCTTCCCAACTGACAGAAAAGACACTGTAAAATCCCACCCTCCACAATCCCATCCAGCATGATATCATCTACTAAGATAATTCTGGTTAAAACAACACAATGCTATTACAGTGCCAGAGACCCAGATCCGAATCCGGCATTATCTGTAAGGAGTTTGTACGCTCTTCCCATATCTGTGTGGGTTTCCTCTGGGTGCTCTGGTTTCCTTTCACATTCCAAAGATGCACGGGGTTAGTAGGTTCATTGGTCACGTGGGTTTATTTGGGTGATGTGGATGTGGATCATGGGCCGGAAGGTCCTGTTACCGTGATGTATCTCTAATTAAAAACCACAAATAAATCTGTAGCAGTCTAAACCTGAGAAATTACTTCATTAATCAGAATTGATTTCTGATTAATCTTACAGGATACAGATGTTTTTCAAAATTAGTGCCTATATACATATCCGCAGGTTATTATCAGTATATTGTGCGCACAGTATAACTTAAAGCATTATCCTCTTTGCCATGATGTAGTAAGTAGATTATTTTCACAAATAACTACACTCACTATGATTGCATCATTTAATAAGACCTATAGATTCTATTCTGTCTAATTCAAGAACTAGATTTATATTTTTGAACAAATTATTATTTTTGAACAAGTAACCAAGCTATCAGAGGTAGATAAGCCATTTTGTATGCACATCTGTAATGTATTTCACAATAAAAGGGTTGTTTTTGTGTTGAGAGACTGTGACTTTTATATTCAAGATGAAGATCAATTGAAATTTGTACACTAAGAAAATCAATGCACATGAGATCAGTAGAGGAAAGAGTCACTGAGGTAATATTCAGCTGAGAATTTATTGAATGGTGGAGTTGACATGAGCGTCCCAAGGGCCTACTCCATTTTTATTTCTTACATTCTCAAGTTCACTAGTTATTCTTTGTGCAGTTCCAACTGTAGCCAGGTGTTCACTCCAGCTCCTTCTGGGGGGTAAAAATTTGGTTACTTCTATAATTGAACTCTGATCCCTGAGGGACACATCTCCATCTCATCTTTGTGTTGCTTTCGCTTCAGTGGAATGATTCTAATTACACTTGGATTGGCACCTTTTCCTGCTGGAATGACTCCACATCCTGTTGACTCCTATTGAATTGACTCCAACTCCTAATGGCATGAGGCCATTAGCTGTTCCACAGGTTTTGAGGGAGGTTACCAGTTTAGTGTAAATGCCATGTACAGGGCAGTTTATTGCTTTGGATGCAAGCCCCTTTTGAGCTGGCTGATACTGCTCAGAGAACAGCTAGAAGGATCTCATTCCATGTTAACTAAAGTAGAATAAAAGCAAGATAAAAGTTTGTGGTTAAAATGGGAAAGTTTTATTTGAACAGCTCGAGTAAATGACCCTAAAGTTTGAGTATTTGGATTATAGTGTCTGTGTTGGTGGCAGGGGTGGGCGGGGGTGCGGGGGGGGGTGAGGGAGGGAGGAGGGGAGGGGAAAGAGAGAGAGAGAGAGATGTAGATGTAGATATATGTGTGTGCGTATGCGCATGTGTGGGCATATATATATGTACATATACAAGATATATATATATTTGCATGAAAAATAATTTCTAGAATTATCTGTAAAGATAAAAGATAAATTTTAGTTATAAATCCTTCCTCAGAACATTAATGAAATCAGGCGAACACAAAGAAGCACTGGGAGCTTGCTTTGCTTTTTCTGCTAACTTATGGTCACAGCGAGGACTGCTGGTTTGAAGAAATTATGTCCTTAATTGGCTGGTTTAAAAGTAAATCTCTGAAAATAAAAAAAAACAACTACAGATACTGGGAATATAACATAAATAAGTAAGTTAAAGGGGATATTCTGTTGGTTGACCAAGATCTGTAAAAAAAACAGCATAGCATAACATTCCAGAACTTTTGATCTTAACCTACATCTCATACCCTTTACTGTCTGTGAAGAACTATAAATTTCTCAAAGGCAATTGAATGGAAATCTGTCATCATATAGCTTACAAAAATGGGAGCATACACTAAGCAAATATAAGTGGAGGAAAACACATTAGGGATTGGCAGAAGTGCATTTCTGTAACATCATTATTTCTGGTCCAAGAGCACTGTATTTTGGCCAGTTTTCTTTATCTTTAGTTATCATTTCCTGTTTGCAGAGTAGAATTGACTGATGTGGGTCCACTGCTCCTTCATGATCAAAGATGAATAGTTTCAAACTCCACTGTTCAACGATATTTTCTATTTTTGTTTGTGAGAAATGACTTTATTTTTGACATTGCTTTTCAAGTTAGGGCTCTCCCTCAAATCTACCAAGAAATCTCTCAGTCTTTAATCCCTGAATTGACCCAATTTCTCAGTTTTATTGTTACTTTAAGAACATGAGAAATAGGAGCAGGAGTAGTTCATCTGGTCTGTGGCCCATTCAACAAGACCATGGCTGATTTGGCTGTGCACTCAACTCCACCTACCTGGCTTTTCTCTATACACTTTGACTCCTTTACTATGCAAAAATGCAACTAACTGTCTTAAATATATTTAATGAGACAGTCTCCATTGGTTCCTTGTGTAGAGAATTCCACCGATTCATAACTTTCTAGGAAAACCAGTTCCTCGTCAGCTCCATCTTGTATCTACTCTCTTGAATCTTGAGGCTATGTTCTCGTCCCAGTTTTCATCTCACCTACCAGTGGAAATAACTTTCCTGCATCTATTTTATCTATCCCTTTCATAATTTTATACATTTCTATAAGATCCCTTCTCATTCTTCTGAACTCCAACGAGTGCAGTCCCAAGGGACTCAATCTCTCCTCAAAGGCTAAGCTCCTCATCTCTGGTGAACCTTCTCTGTACTGCCTCAAAAGCCAGTATTTCTTTGCCTTTGGCTAATGTGACAGAGATTAATAGCATTTTTAAAATGCAGATTGAACTCAATTGGGTAGGATTGACAACCAGGGATGGTTTAGCCAAAGCAGCAGAAAAGAGGGGGAGGTAACTGAGCTCGAGGGAAGGTTGGAAATAAAGAAGGTAAGAATGAATGCTTCCTTAATGGGCGAGGGTCACTAGTCTTCTACTCTTAATACAGTGCTGTAACTGGCCTTCATCCAATGCAGTCTTCAATCCCAGTTAATTTTAAAGTCACAGGCTCAGTTACACTGTGGGATCTTGATTTATTTACACTAGTTAAATGTGCAACAGCACAAGGCAAGACACATGGATATCTCAGTACACATGCCATTAAATAAAAGACCATGGACATGTAGGAGTTGATAGCAGCAAATTCCTCATAATTAAATCTTTATTCTACTGTCTTATTTCTGCCCATCATGTGTGGATTATTATTAATAAAAACCTGAACATGAAGATATGGCCTTAGTTAAATGTTTTATTTGAAGGACTGAAATGCAGCAGAGATTCTAAAGGGGGCTTAACGAAGTGGATTAAGAGGTTTCCTTTTGTGGGTGAATCATGATCTTGGGATCGCTGTTTCAAAAGAGGATATCCATTTAAGACATAGATTTCAGATTTTAGATTTATTGTCAGAGTACATACATGACATCACGTACTTCACTGAGATTCCTTTTTCTTGAAATTCCATGCATCTTTGGGACTCTCTTCGTCAAAGGATAGTGGATATAGAGTCTGAATGTTAAGACAAAGGAATCTTGATAAGCAAGATTGTGGGCAGGAATGCAGAACTGAGGTTACAATTAAATCAGCCAAGTTCTTATTAAATGGCAGAGCAGACTCAAGGGGGTGAACAGCTTACTCCTGCTCCTAATGCATAAATTTGTGTGTATTGGGTCAGCACATGATTAAATTTAAGATTTGACCCATAATTCAGAAGCTAATTGGTCAAGTAATATATTTCATATGTGTGGGTCATCAATATTTATAATGAATAACTGCTTTTCCCTAAATAAAGGAGTTAATTTGTTAAAAAATGAATTCATTGATAGTAAAGAGCACAAGGCAGTTAGAGGATATGGAAATCATTCTGTAGATACCATTTTTGTTTCTGCAAATAAATTCTGGCAAGTTATTTGAACCATAACCTTATGTTAGAGGTATAAATGTCAGCAACTGAGCCAAAAGAACTTCAAGGTTTTCTGCTATGGATAATTTTATGCTCACCATTTTATTAGAGCTACAAACGGCAGGAAGGAAATTCCATCCCATCAGTCTAGACTGTTCAACATTAGGCCCTGGAAGTATTAACAGTTTTAAATCATGCTTGTCATTTAATTGTGATTCAATTTACAATAAAACCAAGTTCCAACTGTGAAAGCATAATTCCATGCATACAATTGCAAATGAAAACAGGCTCTCTGGATAATGAAAATAATGTGGAACTATTCCATGGGAAACCTGATCAGAATAAAGGAAGAAGTGGTGCAAGTACTATTGTATAAGCTCGATTTCATCAAAATACATTACACGAGGTTCAATACACAAACCGGACGTGATTATCAGCAGACCTTTGAAGACACACAAGATGGCAGATGCTGGAACCTGGGGCAAAAAGTAAATTGCAAGTACCGGTCGAACAAAATCTGTGGCAGCAAAGGTTTGTTGACATTTTGACCTGAGAGAATGGGGAAAGTTAGTCAGTATAAAGGTGAAAAACGGAGAGATGAGACCGAGGCTGGTAGTTGACAAGTGAGGGAGGATGGAGAATGTTGGGCAGGCAAGAGGAGTATTGAAACAGAAGAAGGTAACACATTCCCATCATTCCTTCCCATCTTTTCAGCTCACCCAGGTTGCCTCTCCTTTTGTTCACCTTTTCCATTCCACATCCCTTTATTACTGTAGCACAATCAATGACCACCCACAGATACGAAGCAAGCAGTCAAAGGCTTTATTGATCAGAAGACCCAGGCATGTCTCTACATGCTGCTGGTTCACATTCAAGGCAGGTATGAGGGAGGAGACTAGGGCTCTCAGCCTTTATTAGGGGATCGTATGGGGAGGGGCTACAGGTATAGAAAGCAGGCCACCCTGCCTGAGGATATGCCCGGACACAGTACTATGTTCCACCACATTTATTCCTCCTTTTTTTGAATGAAGTCCGGCAGGGTGATGCAGGGCAATGTCCTTTCGCACGGGTCTTGCAATCTATATAGTTCGTAGGTTCAGCCACTCCAGTGGTTTTATTCAGTGCTGAGATCTCCAAACTACTGCTGGCTATATTGTTGGTTCCAGGGGAACGGTGGCTTGTTTGACCAACTGGGTGTGGGATGGCTGAAATGAAATGTGTCTGTGAAATGTACTGGGTCTGTAGGGTGTTAGAAACTTTTTGTAACAGTGGGGGGGGGGAACACTTGGGGACCATGTTGGAGGTTGGATCACTATGTAATTTGTCAGGCTGATCCCTGGGGCTGACTGGTCGCTGCCCGAGGGTATCAGGTGCACATCCCATGCTGGGGCCATGGCTTTCACCAGGTCCCAGATGAACACTGTATTGTTCCATCTGTCTGGGTACCTTACCAGTGCATACTGGGGGTTTGCATGCAGAAGGTGCACTTCCTCGACCAGTGGGTCCACCATATGCTTTCTAACAAGCTTCCGGAGAAGCACCAGCCCTGGGGTCGTCAGCTTACCTCCTCGGGAAGGATAACAATTTTTCATGTGGTGTTACATTAGTTGCAAAGTAGGGACCTGGTTGCATGCAGTGCTTCTGGAAGTACCACTTGCCACTGGGATATGGGGCATCCCTTTCAACTTGAGGGCCAAAAGGACTGGCTTCCAGATCGTACCATTCTCCTTCTCCACCTGCCCGTTCCTGCAGGGGTTGTAGCTCATAGCTATGTCCCTGGAAAGGAAGTATTACCGCAACTTCTCACTCATGAAGGCGGATCCCTAGTCACTATGAATGTAACTGGGGTACCCGAACAGGAGTGAATACTGTGAGGAGGGCTTTAATGACTGTGGATGTGGTCATTTCGGGGCAGGGCTTGGCGAATGGGATACATGAATACTCGTCCACATGATCAGGAAGTAGATGTTCTGATTTGTGAACGGGAGGGGCCCCTTGAAGTCCATGCTGAGACGTTCGAAGGGGCTAGTGGCCTTGATGAGTTGGGCTCTCTGGTCTGTAAAATTGCGGCTTGCATTCCGCACAGACCAGGCAATTGTGAGTCAGCTCCCTAACTTCCTCCACTGAGTAGGGTAGGTTATGGGCCCTCATAAATAGGTAGAGCCTTGTGACTCCTGGGTGGCAAAGGCTATCGTGGAGGCCTTGGAGGCAATCAACTTGCATCCTAGCGCAGGTTCCCCTGGACAGGGCATCGGGTGGCTCATTGAACTTGCCCGGACAGTACAAGATCTCATAATTGTAGGTGGACAGCTCAATTCTCCATCTCATGATCTTGTCATTTTTGATTTTACCCCATTGTTTATTGTTAAACATAAAAGCAACAGCTCTCTGTTCCGTCAGCAGGTGAATGGTCTGCCAGCCAAGTAGCGCCTCCAATGGCGCATAGCCTCCTCTATATCTTGTGCCTCCTTCTCGATAGCAGAGTGCCTGTGTTCGGGGCCTTGGAGGGTGCAAGAAAAAAAATGCCACTGGTCTGCCTGCTTGGCCAGAGCAAAGTTGGAGGCATCACTTTCCACTTGGAATGGGACAGATCCATCAATGGTGTGCATCCCTACCTTGGCAATCTCATCCTTAAAGCCCTTGAAAACCTTATGGGCCTCTGTCGACAGGGGAAAGGTAGTGGTTTTCACCAAGGGTTGGACCTTTTCTGCATAGTTGGTGATCCAGTGGGCATAATATGAGAAGAGCCCCAGGCACCTTTTTAAAGCCTTGGAGTTCTGTGGCAGAGGTAATTCCAGAAAGGACCTCATGGGCTCAGGGTCAGAGGCGATGACACCATGCTCCATCATATACCCCAGGATTACCAGCCGATTGGTGGTAAACATGTGCTTTTTCTTATTGTATGTGAGATTGAGGGCCTTTGCAGTGGTCAGCAACCTCTGCAGGATCTCGTCATGCTCCTCTGGTCGTGGCCGGAGGTGGTGACATTGTCCAGGTATGTATACGTAGCCTTTATTTCATTGTCATCCACTATGCGGTCCATTTCCCTTTGGAACATTCGTGAGGCCAAATGGGACCCATAGGAAAGTGTAGAGTTGGCCGTTGGCTTCAAACACCATGTACAGTCAATCTTTTGGACAGATTTGGATTCGGTGATACGCCGATTTGAAGTCTATGGCAGAGAAGACCCTATACTTGGCGATCTCATTCACCATATTAGCTATGCAGGGCAAAGGGTAGGCATCCACTAAGGTGAATCAGTTGATGGACTGACTCATCTATTACTGTCTGGTACTTCTCCCCACTCTTCACCACCACTACTTGTGCCCTCCAGGGACTGTTACTCTGTTCAATTATTCCCTTCTCCAGCAGCCGCTCCACCTCCATCTTAATGAATTCCCTGTACCCAGGGCTGTATCACCTGCTCTTAGTGGCAACAGGTTTGCAGTCTGGGGTGAAGTTTTGGAACAGCAGAGGTGAAGGGACCCTGAGGGTGGCCAAGCCGCAGGTCAGATGCCCAACCCGGCATTCGGACATGTGATTGGGCCTCTTCAGGGAGGGGAGGGGCTTCCCGTAACTGGTTATTACTGATGGTGGGGGAGGGGTCGGGGGTAGGAGCCCATCAAACTACATCAGCACACCCTTAGGCTGGCAGTGGAAATCCAGCCCAAATATAATGGGTGCACAGACGTGGGGAATCACCAGCAGTTTGAAGTTCTTATATTCCGTGGCCCCCCCATGGTTAAAGTCATGGTGCAGCGCCTTCAGATTTATGCAGAGAGGGATTTGGAAGCTAGTGCTACCTTGCACTTGGCTGCAGACACGATCAGGGAATAACATTAGGCTGCGCCAGGGTGTATGAAGCTCTCAGTGCTTCCCATGTCGAACATGCAGCCAGTGGTGTGGCCGTTTACCTCAATGTCCATCATCGATCACACAGCTAATGTCAGTCCAAGTTGCTGCTGTCGCTGAGACAGCTGCCGTCAAGATGGCTGCCCTGGAGGTCGCAAAGATGGCCACCCCCATGGATTGCATGTGGTGGAGTCAGAAGTGAAGCTGGATGTTACGTCATTTCGTGTTGTCGCGCCCCTGGTCCAGAAGTTCTGTTCTCGGCAACCAGAAATGACGGCAGAAGTGGGTTGGCCCAAGATGGTGACACAGTTCGTGGTCCACACAGCACTGCCAGGGAGGGGCTTAAAGCAACATATCCTGGTATAATGTCCTTTCCTCCGGCAGTTCAGGTAGGTTTCGCTACAGGCCAGAGAGCATGTTCACAGGTGTTTGCTTTGGCTGCAGTAGTTGCACCTTGCGTGCTCGACAGTGGCAGTGGCAGTCAGGGGCACCAAGTCCCAAGATAGCATCAGCCATTCTCGCACCTGTTGGCCACATGGCCCGCTGAGTACGCCTTCACATTCTTTTGGGCAGTCTCCATCACTCGGGCCATCTACTCCACTTCCTGTATAGACCAATCGCCTTTCTCCTGGAGTCGTTCCCGTATTTGATGGGAGCGGAATCCAGCAACTAGCCCATCATACATGAATTCCTCCTGGTAGGTCACCGCAGTCACAACATGCAGGCTCGCCCCCCAGCTCGTGTATAGACCTCATGAAATCACCCAGGCCCTGGCATCAGGAGCCCAGCTGGAAGTGTGCATATATCATGTTCATTGGGGCTCCATTCTGCTGTCAGAGTAGTGCCATTGCCTCTTAGTATCCAGTGCAGTCACAAATTATTTGGTATGCTCGGTGGCCCACAGCTGCGAGGAGCAGGTCGTACCGAGTGATTTTGTGGTGCCTCAGGTAGGCCTTCAAACAGTATAGCTACATATCAAATTTTATGGAGGCCTCTGGTTCCTTTGGATCGATCTCCAGCTTCTCCAGTCGGATTGACTTGTCCATGGCACTTAAAAATTCTGTTTAATAAATTGTGGTGTGATCAATGACCACTCACAGACACGAAGCACGAGTCAAGAAGACCCAGACCCAGCCTCTACATGCTGCTGGCTCATGTCCAAGGCAGATATGGGGAAAAAGACTCGGGGTCTCGGCCTTTATTAGGGGATCTTATGGGAAGGGGCTACAGGTACATCAGGCGGGCTAGTCTGACCAGCCCAGTGAGGACATGCCCCTAGTACCATGCTCCACTGCAATTACCTAGACTCATCGCCCTGCACTGAATCCCTCTGATCATCACCCAGATACCTATCTACCTAGGGTTTCTTCTACCTGGGTTCACCTTTCTGATCCCCTCTCCCACCTGGATCCACTTGGCCATTTCTTTTGTCAATTTCCAGCTGTGATCCATCAGCAATCCTCATCTCCCACCTGGATACATCCGCCTATCATCCCTCACCCCTACATCTAGTTCCCCTTTATCACCCACCAGCTCCCCCCCCCCCCCCCCCCATTTACCCTGCTTCTCATCTATTCACATTGGCTATCTTCCCTTGATACTCTCAGTTTGATGAAGGGTTGTCACTCAAAACATCAATGTTGCTGAACTTGCTGAGCTCTTCCAGAAATGTATTATTTCTAGAATTAGCTCAGAAGCTTTTTATAATCCTCAATATTATAATGCATTAAAAATACCCAGTAAGTCATTATTAGTAAAATTCCACCCTTGAAAATCCAGTTCACTGTTTCTACATTTTTAAAAGTCCAGATATTTATCGAAGCTTTTTGAGTCATTAATTATCTTTCTTTTGTAGCTGCATTATTTGATTCAAAAAAAGATAATTTTTACTGCCAAGCTCACAGCACTACCTAATAGTTTTGTGTAGAGTATTTTGGCCACATGCTTTATACATTTGGTATAGTCAGCACTGATTGGTTGTCATTTATGTCATGATTCATAAATATGCATAAGATGATGTACAGGCATGTTTGACATTCTTTCATCAATTGAAATAGATATGGTATAAAAGATCTGGGACTAAGGCTGGATTTGCATACAGATGAGGGATGAATAAAAGCTTAATAAAAATTGCCATGCCATCATGAGATAACATTAGACCTGCAACCTTTTGCAACCTGTTTAAATGTCATTTTGCATTATTTGCTTGCCAGTGTTAAAAATGGGACATAAAAACAATAAGACATTTTGCAATTAGCTAATATTGTGGCTTTACCTTGCACATCAAACAAACGAATTTAAAATACAGTTCAGACGAATTCAGATAATTACCATTCTGGATTATATGCAGAAATATCCAAAGTGCCTGATGATGTGCATTAGGTTACAATATCCTTTCTATCTTTTGTGCAGCATTTGGCAATCCACCAGATGCCGTGATGGCGCATCTTCCATTATGTGGATCAGCATTAATAGCAAAAGCCCCAACAACCCAAGCACTGTCAGGTGCCCCTTTAGCATGCTTAAATAATTTCACCCCACCCATAAACACAATCTTAGAGTATACCCCTGTGTTTTATTATTACCTATGCCAGCCAGCCTGTCTGGTTTCAGGAAGATTCCCATTATAGCGTTAATGCCACATTAAGATCAGATTAGTGCCTTTGATGCCCATTAAAGATCTGACTAATATCCCTCAGGTCATTCCACATGGGATCATTGCAGCCATCTGATAGTCATCTCATCCAATTTTAACTATTTCAAATTAGAACACCAATATTGTTCAAAGCTTGTGGTGGAAATGGGTATGGCATCAAAAACTAACCCTTAACCAATCGTGATTGTAAACTAATTTGATTAACATTGAAATAAATTATTAAGGAGCAATTTTAAAGGTAAAGGAGATCGATTAATAAGTATCTCTTTTTAGTAACATAAAAGGGAGCCAAAGTCTGATTATTTCTTTGGAAGAAGTCCAACTCAAACAGTGATCTTGCAGTTAGAAATAATGAAACAAGAGATTGATTGGTAAATACATTCTGACCAGGAGTCAAGATCAATTGTTAAAGGTGAAGATTCCAAAGAAATGTTAGAGCAAAAGGTCAAGTGAAAGATATTAAAAAAAAATAGTGTTAAAGAAAATTATGTGTAAAAGGAGATTAGGTAAACCAACAGGATGTCTAAGACTGTCAGTCAGGAGAGGCCTTCAGAAATATTTTGGAATTTAAAAAGTGATAACATTGGAAGTTCTGGAACCAGGTAGAGATGGAAATGCAGGAATAGTACCAATCTTTGAAAGTGTAGCACATACAATGGGGAGGTGGGGGGGGTGCACCTGTTCCTAGATAACAGAGTATTGGAAAATGATGGTGCAGAGATTAAATGTGGTTTTCAAAAATGTTTAGAATCAAAGCTTGTGATAAAAGACAGAAGTATCATCCCCAATCAGGAAATATGAGAGAAAAAAAAACTGAGGGCCAAAATTGCAGAATGACCATTGTGAACATTGAATAGCATTTTGCTAGTTAGCATGGAGGTGTAAAAAAAGTGTACGACTAATCATAACCATATAACCATATAACCGTTTACAGCATGGAAACAGGCCATGTCGTCCCTTCAAGTCCGTGCCAGTTCACTTGAACAACTCCACAAAACAATACTTGCTGCACCAATCTAATTTCAATGATACAATAATTGTTTACCAAACCTAGCAATTTAAACAACTCTAATCTTTACTGTACAGCAAAAAATGATGGTTAAATGATAATTCCCCATCAGACACATATTCTAATGATGTAGAATTAGTTTTAATATATCACACTATATTTTGATTTATTTGTAGTTCAAAACCAAAGGTGACCTGGGAAGCTTCTAATGAACTCTGAAGTCACAGACCAAAGAAATTAGACGTAAATATCAAACTTGAGTATCCAAAGGATTCATTTCTAGGCCTTACAAAATGACCATTCCTGAAGGAGGATTTTTCCATTTCTTCTTCGAACAAATTCTGTGCTGTATTGATCGAAGCAGGGATCACCTGAGGATCGTCAGCTATAGCATGTTCAAATCTTTGTGGAAATCACCACTTGGGTCCTTGGAGCAACTCTTGCCAAGTCATTGAATTTTTATTTTCACTATTGGAAGGTCACAGCCAAGACCAAATCACGAATGAACAATTTCTGAACCATCAGGCACTACTTGTGTATCCATGCAGAGCTAGCAGGGCAACTACTACAGACCTTCCCCCTCACATTCAACATATTTTATCACCAACAAAATGTACAAATTAATGGCACATAGCTGAACTCAACTGTCTGGGCATTATCCAGAACCTTGAAATCAACCTCCACTCAATGGTTCCTGATGCTGTCAAATATTACCCCTGCTCACATTCATGAAAATGTCATAGCACATGGAGGTTGTGAAAATCACAAATATTCTGCACCTGCAAATCTAACAAAACTTCTCCAACTGCTCCCCCTGTCCCCAGTTCAGCATATTTCAAGGAACCCCTTCTATTCCATCCTCCCTGCATTAATTTCAACAGCTACATGGAATGAAGTGAGGCCCAAGTATAAAGCACTAAAACAAGAAACTCGTTTAAAAATCAAAGCAAAGATCCTTGGGTTTAACCAGACTCAAAGGATATAGACAGTGATAAACAAGATCTGAACAGGATTTGACATCATGGCCACTTCATCCAGGTAGTGCAGTTCAAATCCTCTTCTGCCTGTTAATGGAGGAACTCTGATCAAAGAATGGAGATGTCATCATAATTTCAATTATGTTATCTTTTAGATAACAAGTAATTCCAAATCAGCCAAGTCGTAGTTAATAAACTTTAAACTCAAATTATAAATGCTACCCCAGCATACACAAAACACAGTAAAGAATTTTGTATGTATTTTTGCAGAAGATATTAAGTTTGAAAGCACAGCTGTCAGGGAAAGTGAACAAATTAAAAATTCCTGGGAGTCACTCGGCGGACCTTTCCTGCACCCAACTCACAAATGTCATCGGGAATAAAGCACGTCAGCGCCTCTACTTCCTCAGGAGTTTGCCAAGGTTTGGTATGACATCAAATGACATCGAGACCTTGGCAAACTTCTACAGATGTGTAGTGGAAAATGTGCTGACAAACTACATTACGCCTGCTATGGGGGCACCAAAGCTCTGAGTGGAAAGCCATGCAAAAGGTAGTGTATACAGCCAACTACATCACAGCCACCATCGAGAAAATCTACAAGGAGAGCAGTGGCAATCATCAAGGATCCGCACCACCCAGGACACACTGTTCTCGCTGCCACCATCAGGAAAAAACTAAAGGTGCCACAAGAATCACCCCACCACGTTCACGAACAGTTGCTACCCCTCCACCATCAGACTCCTAAACAACAAACTCAGAGACTCATTTAAAATTTCCACGTTATTTATTATTGAATATTTATTTTCTGCACAGCACTGTTTTTTTTTAAATTCTTTCTTTGTTTACTTGTCTCTCTTTTATAAACATTTCATTTCTTGAGTAGTTTTTTTTGGACTACCAATAGGTAGAAATTCCGCCCAGCCCACAGGAAAAAGAATCATATGTGGTGTCATGTATGTACTCTGACAACTTTGAACTTTGAAATGTAAGTTGCATGAATGGTAGGAGGAATTTATAAGTCAAATCTAGTCAAGTTTATTGCCTCCGATTGCACAAGTACAACCCAATGAAACAGTATTCTCCAGTACACAGTGCAAAAGCAGGCAGACATAACACACATATAGCCAAACAATACATATGCATGACAAGTATTTCATCATTCTTTGCTTATAAAGATAAGCAAAGAGTCTAAATAGAACAGGCAAAATTCCATGTGGGGTGGAATCCAAGAAAATCCACTTTCAATCTAGAAAAAAGAAAAATTCTCAATGGCAAGAAGTTATGGACGATCAAAAAGATTTTGGCAAAGAATTAATCACAAACCTTATAGCTGAAATGCAAAGAGTTCCCAAAACAGGTCATGATGCAACCAGTCATTTTAAAATGTATCGGTGGTTCAGTCTGCCTTATTTTAACTTAACGTTTAAGGTTCAGGACACAGATAATGTTAACTATGTTTCTACTTTTCTAATTGTACACCCTTGGACATTTACTCAGACCTCTTTAGTGGTCCATAATATAAGTAAAATTAATGTTGCTCTTTGGATTAAATAAAAAATGAATAAGAAAAATGCTGGAAAGAAAATAGAAATATGGAATGATAATTGGAACAAAAAATGGTTAATAATTCTAGCATGTGCCTGACAATATAGAAAATTGCTGAGGGATATCTTGTCCACAACACAATGGACAAATCTAATCTGCCTTAATGGTATCCAATCCGTCTACTCACAATTATCAGCAAAGTGATGAATGGTGTTGCCGACAGTGCTAGCAGGCAGTAATAACCTTTAAGGCACAAACACAACTGGAAAACTGGCCCATTGTGTCTGACAGGGAAATGAAAGAGACTCATAAAATGCCCAGAAACAACAGGAATGAGAGGATCTGTAAAGGTGGTCCAAGAAATTGATTTTAAAAAATGGAATAGAATATGAGAGTGAAAATAACAAGACACACTAAAACAAACTAAGAGCTTCTGCAAAGGTGGTCCAAGAAATTGATTTTAAAAAATGGAATAGAATATGAGAGTGAAAATAACAAGACACACTAAAACAAACTAAGAGCTTCTGCAAGTAGTTTATTTAATATCCCTATAATCTAGCATGTCGGTCTCTTACAGACAGAAATGGAAGCATTTATACCATGAATTAAAGAAATTGCAGAAGTATTAAACAACTACTTTGTGTCTGTTTTATAGAAGAGAGAAAATACTGGTAGAAATACAAGCTTGAATGAGGAAATAAGTATAATTGTGGAACTGTAGTGGAGAATTTAATAAGATTAAAAGATGAAGACAAAGGAGCCAATGACCTACATCACAGAATTTTGAAGTAAGTCAATGTAGAGATAGCAAACACACTTGTTTGTACCTTCCAAAATGTTTAAGTTCTGGAATGGTTCCTGAAGCATAGAGAAGAGCAAACATGACTACTATTTAAGAATGGAGCTGGAGAGAAAACCTGCAGTCATAAATAAGGAAAATATTACAATTTAAAATGAAGGATGTAACAACAGGACACAGAAAAAAAAACAATAATTTGGGTCAACATGGATGTATAAAAATGCTTGACTAATTGACTGGAGGACTTTGAAGTTGTGACTACATGGGGCAACCAGTTGATGTTTTCAGGAGATCTTTGATATTGTCCCTCACAAAATATTGATCAACAAAGCTAGAACACATAGGGAGAAGTGAATGCTGTTATGCCTGAAAACAGTAACAACAGAAGATGCAATTCAAATTTCTAACTTTATTAACGACCATTAACAATATAATTAATGTCTTAACCCAATTAACCCCTTTATAAGTATCTATTGTTATAGACTTTGGACAATTTTATTTTTGACTGAGGACAGGACTAAGCCTACTGCGGGCAATTTGACAACTGCTTGGAGTTGTAATACTGCTGAGCTACCACTAGGGAACTTTGACAGCTGTCAAAGCATGGGAACCATGTGCTGGAAGTCCTTTGGCCCTCCAGATGTTAACCTCTCCCCATCAATGGGGAGAGCTGGAGGTATGCACTGGACAGTTTATAAAGCCCAGCACACTGGTTTTGAAGCGGTTAGTCGGTGGAATGGACTGCAGGCAGTCAGACAATCTGTGCATGCTCACCCAGCAGCTTCAGCAAGCACTGCTGTCTGAAACTGTATGTTAGTGTGCTCACCCAGTAGTTTCAGTGGAAAAAGTAAGACTGAGCTACTTTGTCCATGGGTGTCAGCACTGTTGTCCTGACAGCAGTTTGGGGAACTCTGATACCCAGAGTGTGTGTGAGACTGACCACTGCCTCTCCCATCACCTTTCAAGAGGAGAACTTCATGTGACAGGAGTCCAGTGGGCAAAGAAACAAATAATCCCAAGCCTGGAGATCAGATCCATGACTGACTTGACTTGATGTGACTGATGTTGTGGCTTTCTTTTGGGAATTTTATTGATTTTTCCGGGCATTTGAGCTTGACTGTAATAGTCTGGGTTTTTTTCCCACATATGCTGTAAAATAATGTTGTTCATATAAAGTTCCCATTAAGGCTGCTGTTCGGGTGTTAAGTTTACTGGGTTAATTTTATTATTGTTAGTTTGTTAATAAATTTTGTGATTAACTTAATCCATTCATTTATGTGACTCTCAATTGTTGCTGGGCAGTGTAACACTCTAACAAATATGCAGATATCATATCTTTATAAACAGTGAGTTTCTTCAGGCTGACTTCCAGGCTGAACATTTTGGCAGTTTCCGCAAAACAGGACGTCAAGCGCTGAAGAGCTGGCTCTGAATGGGCAACTAAAGTGGCATCGTCTGCAAAGAGTAGTTCACGGACAAGTTTCTCTTGTGTCTTGGTGTGAGCTTGCAGGTGCCTCAGATTGAAGAGACTGCCATCCGTGCGGTACCGGATGTAAACAGCGTCTTCATTGTTGAGGTCTTTCATGGCTTGGTTCAGCATCATGCTGAAGAAGATTGAAAAGAGGGTTGGTGCGAGAACACAGCCTTGCTTCACGCCATTGTTAATGTAGAAGGGTTCAGAGAGCTCATTGCTGTATCTGACCCGACCTTGTTGGTTTTCGTGAGTTGGATAACCATGTTGAGGAACTTTGGGGGGCATCCGATGCGCTCTAGTATTTGCCAAAGCCCTTTCCTGCTCACGGTGTCGAAGGCTTTGGTGAGGTCAACAAAGGTGATGTAGAGTCCTTTGTTTTGTTCTCTGCACTTTTCTTGGAGCTGTCTGAGGGCAAAGACCATGTCAGTAGTTACTCTGTTTGCGCGAAAGCCGCACTGTGATTCTGGGAGAATATTCTCGGCCACACTAGGTATTATTCTATTTAGGAGAATCCTAGCGAAGATTTTGCCTGCAATGGAGAGCAGCGTGATTCACCTGTAGTTTGAGCAGTCTGATTTCTCGCCTTTGTTTTTGTACAGGGTGATGATGATGGCATCACGAAGGTCCTGAGGCAGTTTTCCTTGGTCCCAACAAAGCTTGAAAAACTCATGCAGTTTGACATGCAGAGTTTTGCCGCCAGCCTTCCAGACCTCTGGGGGGATTCCATCCATACCTGCTGCTTTGCCACTTTTCAGTTGTTCAATTGCCTTATATGTTTCATCCCGGGTGAGGACCTCATCCAGCTCTAGCCTTAGGGGCTGTTAAGGGAACTGGAGCAGGGCGGATTCTTGGACTGAGCGGTTGGCACTGAAAAGAGATTGGAAGTGTTCTGACCATCGGTTGAGGATGGAGATCTTGTCGCTGAGGAGGACTTTGCCATCTGAGCTGCGCAGCGGGCTTTGGACTTGGGGTGAGGGGCCGTACACAGCCTTTAGAGTCTCGTAGAAACCCCTGAAGTCGCCAATGTCCGCGCTGAGCTGGGTTCGCTTGGCGAGGCTAGTCCACCACTCATTTTGGATCTCCCAGAGTTTGCGCTGAAGATGGCTGCATGTGCGACGGAAGGCTTGTTTCTTCTCTGGACAGGACGGCTTTGTAAGGTGAGCCTGGTGGGCAGCTCGCTTCTTTGCCAGCAGCTCCTGGATTTCCTGGCTGTTATCGTTGAACCAGTCCTTGTTTTTCCTGGAGGAGAAGCCCAGTACCTCTTCAGTGGATTGCAGTATGGTAGTCTTCAGATGATCCCAGAGGGTTTCAGGGGACGAGTCCGTGAGGCGGGTTGCATCCTCGAGCTTTGCTTTGAGGTTTGCCTGGAACTTTCCTCTCACTTTGTCTGACTGCAGGTTTCCAACATTGAACCTCTTTCTGGGGGCTTTACTGTTCCTGGGCTTTGGCTTGAAGTGAAGGTTGAGCTTGCAGCGAACCAGCCGGTGGTCAGTGTGGCATTCCGCGCTGGGCATGACCCTGGTGTGGAGCACATCTCGTTTGTCTCTTTCTCGCACCAGGATGTAGTCCAGGAGGTGCCAGTGTTTGGATTAGGGATGCATCCAGGTGGTCTTCAGGCTGTCCCTCTGCTGAAAAAGGGTGTTTGTAATGACAAGCTGCTGTTCTGCGCAGAGCTCCAACAGGAGGCGCCCATTGTCGTTGCACTTGTCGACACCATGCTTGCCCAGGATTCCTGGCCAGGTTTCTGAGTCTTTGCCGACGCGAGCGTTGAAGTCGCCAAGGATGACAACCTTGTCGGCTGTAGGGGTGCGTTGAATGAGGTTGCGCAGGTCAATGTAGAACTTGTCCTTTTCTGCTGGTTCCGCCTGGAGGGTTGGAGCATAGACACTGATGAGGGTGATGCGACGCTTGTTTTGAAGAGGGAGTCGCATGGACATGATCCGGTCCGAGTGGCCTGTTGGGAGGTTTTTGAGTTTGGAGGCAATGGAGTTCTTCACCATGAAGCCTACACCAGATAGGTGTCGTTCATCCAACGCTTGCCAGACCAGTAGAGTGTGTAGCCCGCGCCGCGTTCTTGGAGGCTGCCTACATCTGCCAGGCGGACTTCACTGAGAGCAGCTATGTCTATGTCAAGTCTGAGGAGCTCATGTGCAATGAGGGCAGACCGACGTTCAGGTCGGTGGCTGTCAGCCTTGTCTAGCATGGTTCTGATGTTCCAGCATGCTAGCTTGAGTTTGTGAGCATCTTTTGAGGGGGAGGACGTGGAGGGGGAGGACGTGGAGAGGGAGGATGTGGAGGGGGAGGACGTGGAGGGGGAGGACGTGGAGGGGAAGGACGTGGACCTGTCCTCGGACCTGCGCGAAGGAGCTTTTAGGTGGAGTGCAGTGCGCACAGTACTGGCCCCACCCTTTACACCCATGGTTCGTGTGCCATGGCCAAGCAAGGTCCTTGGGTCGTAGGTTTTATATCGGAATGGCTTTCTCCTATGCAGGTTACTTACCCGGGCTGGAGAGGTCTGCCTCCCCTCCTAGGTTGGCCCATACTGCCCGGACCGGGGCCGAGGCCGCCGCTGCTCTCCCTGTGCCCGGACTGGGGCCGCCGCCTCCAACTCTCTGCCCGGACCGGGGCCTCCGCCTGCCTCACTTGACCAAGGCCGGTGCCGCCCCCTCCCCTTTACTCCTGCCCGGATCGGGGCCGCCGCCGCCTACCCTCTGCCCGGACCGGGGCCGGGGCCGCCGCTGCTCTCCCTGTGCCCGGACTGGGGCCGCCGCCTCCAACTCTCTGCCCGGACCGGGGCCTCCGCCTGCCTCACTCGACCGAGGCCGGGGCCACCGCCTCCCCCTTGCTCCATATGCCAGCTCCCCATCTTGACTACCAGCCCCCCCACATCTCCATCGGGCACACAAAACTCAAAACGGTCAACCAGTTTACCTATCTTGGCTGCACCATTTCATCAGATGCAAGGATCGACAACGAGATAGACAACAGACTCGCCAAGGCAAATAGCGCCTTTGGAAGACTACACAAAAGAGTCTGGAAAAACAACCAACTGAAAAACCTCACAAAGATAAGCGTATACAGAGCCGTTGTCATACCCACACTCCTGTTCGGCTCCGAATCATGGGTCCTCTACCGGCATCACCTACGGCTCCTAGAACGCTTCCACCAGCGTTGTCTCCGCTCCATCCTCAACATTCATTGGAGCGCCTTCATCCCTAACATCGAAGTACTCGAGATGGCAGAGGCCGACAGCATCGAGTCCATGCTGCTGAAGATCCAGCTGCGCTGGGTGGGTCACGTCTCCAGAATGGAGGACTATCGCCTTCCCAAGATCGTATTATACGGCGAGCTCTCCACTGGCCACCGTGACAGAGGTGCACCAAAGAAGAGGTACAAGGACTGCCTAAAGTAATCTCTTGGTGCCTGCCACATTGACCACCGCCAGTGGGCTGATATCGCCTCAAACCATACATCTTGGCGCCTCACAGTTCGGCGGGCAGCAACCTCCTTTGAAGAAGACCGCAGAGCCCACCTCACTGACAAAAGACAAAGGAGGAAAAACCCAACACCCAACCCCAACCAACCAATTTTCCCCTGCAACCGCTGCAACCGTGTCTGCCTGTCCCGCATCGGACTTGTCAGCCACAAACGAGCCTGCAGCTGACGTGGACATTTACCCCCTCCATAAATCTTCGTCCGCAAAGCCAAGCCAAAGAAAAAAAGATAAAGAGTGAGCATGTGAAAAACCCAGACCATTATAGTCTGTGCCCAATATTCAAAAAGGAAAAATCCCCAAAACCCCCAGGTCAGTCATTCAAGTCAGTCAGTCCAAAAACACAGTCCACAGAATTCAGTCCCAAAACTCAATATCCAAATTCAGTTCTTTAACTGAATAACAAAAGGATGTCGTATTGAACGTTGGAGAGAAAATTGACTGATGTTGCGTGGGCATAAGCTTACAAATCCTTTTTAAGGCTTTCTTAGATGACTTCCCTCAGTTCTCATATTGTAGTTTTTAACCCTTCATTAACTTATGAACCATATGCCTTTAACACAGCTCTCCAGTTGGTCTCTGCTGCTCCAACTACAGTTCTGTTGCTCCAACTGCCATTCTGAACGTTCCATCGCTGACTGCACAGCTCAACCCAGCTGCACCACGTCACACAGAGTTCCCAGCAGAATTCCATCCTTTATGATGTCAGTCCATAGTCCAAAAGGTCAATCCATGACCCATAACAATACTGAAAGTATAGATTGGATGTGGAAAGGATGTTTCCCATGGTGGGGGGGGGGGGGGGGGGGGGGGAAGTCTGGCACCAGAGAGCAAAGTCTCAAAGTACAAAAAGGTCCCTTTAGAAAAGACGGCATTTCTTTATGCAGAAAGTGGTGAATTTGTGGAGATTGTTGCCGCAGATGGCTGTAGAGGCCAATTCATTGGGGATACTTAAGGTGGAGGTAGATATGTTCTTTATCAGAAAGGGAATCAAGGGTTACAGAGAGAAAGCTGGAGAATGGGGTTGTGAAGAATAGTAAAGCTGTCATGACGGAATGGCAAGTCGAATTTGATGGGCCAAATAGCCTCATTCTGCTCCTATGTATATGCTGACATGGATTGTGAACTGTGTGATAGTACAGATTCTATCACCAATGTACAGATGGTAGTGTAGGATGACTGTGATTGGCTGAGAGTGTATCCACACCTACTGGCAGGTCTTAAAGGATTGCTCCTAGCCTGACCAGGTCATTCTGGACTGGTCGACCTACTTGTGATATGCTCCAGTCTTTTAGTTAATAAAAGCCTTGGTTTGGATCAACAAGTCTTTGGTTCTTTTGACGTGCATTACAAACTGGCTACTAGGTACAAAACTAGAGAGTAACATAAATGAATCTCAAACTCAAATTCAAATTTATTGTCACAAATACTGAGGTGAAATAACAAAGTTAGGCAATTCATACCAAGTACAGCATTTTAAAATGAAGTCCAGAGAGCAGAGTTACAAAGAGAGATCAATTAGGTTAAAGCAATGGCAACATTATTTAACGCAGGTCTGATTCACTCGTTAATAAGGCAAGAAAAGAAACTTCCCGTGAAGAGAATGTGGCCGGGATGGGATGAGTCTTTAAATATGTTGGCCACTTTTCTGAGGCAGTGGCAAGAGTAGATGGAAGGGAAGGGTGTTCACAACTCTCTAGTTTCTTGGGGTCTTGGGTGAAGCATTTCTCGTAACACGCAGTGGTGCATCCTGTCAAAAAACATTCTATGGTGGACCTGGAGAAGTTGTTGAAGGGTACAGATGACATGATAAATTTATCAAGCTTCTAAGGAAGTAAAAGAACTGATGCACTTTCTTTGCTGTAGTGTTCATATAGTTCAACCAGGACAATCAATGAAAATGTTTACCCCTAGAAATTAAAGCTGTCCACTTTCTCCAACCCAATGATGCAGACAAGGGAGTGAGTTCCACCCCTCTTCTGGTCAGTTCCTTAATCTTGCTAAGCTCCCAGGAAGGGTCCTTCCTCCAATGCACGTCCCTGTATCTCACCCTATACTTTGAATTATTGTCGTTGGAGAACCGATGTACAATGGTTGTGGCTTTAAATTTAGAAATGGAATTGGAGCAAGGAATGCTCACAGTCATGTGTGCACTGGGAGTAGGGGAATAAGTAAGCAGCCTTGCAGGGCATCAGTGTTATGATTGATCATGGATGAGGTGCTGAGGGTAAGGTTTTAAAGTTTGGGGATGAGTTTATTTGGAAAAATGATGGTGAAGGCAGTCTTTGATGCACAAAGCAGAAATGCAGGATTTTTCTCAAACGGTGAGATGTTGGGGATGACTGCCCTTGACTCAATGTGGCACAGTTAAGCAGGCAAATGGCATGTTGGTTTCATTAGAAGAGGATCTGAGCATAGAAGCAATAAACATGTTCATTGCAATTATATATAGTACTTCACTGAGACTGCTCCAAACACCCATGTGTCGTTCCCTGTGCCATAATCATTGTGATCTGGATTTCATCTTTGCTGTGCCTTCAGCTAGTTACAGTGGATGAAAACAAGTATGACATTTTGCTAGGGAAGCCAGTGTCATGGTAATACTGGCCAAGCTGGTTAAAAAGTTAATCAGCAGGAGAAATGTATCTCAGAAGCAAGGAGGAGATAACTTCTCTTGTTTGTTTTTTAAATTTTTTAAATTCAAATTAATATATTTTCCCTGTGCCAATGTCCTGTGTTCTGGGAGTGCCTCTTCTCTCGGTTTTTTTTAAATTTATTTTTCACACTATGAACTATGAAATATACACAAACATTTCCCTCTTGAATATACACAGTATTATTTTCTCCCCTTTTTCCCCCTCCCTTCCCTCCCTCCTTCAACCCCCCTCCCCACCCACTCAACGTTCAACATATACAATACATTTAACCCATTAAACAATGTAATCACACAATGAAAATAAACAAGAAATTTGTGTCATCCACTTTTACATACTGGGTCAGTTCATTTTGTCTTCTTCTCCTTCTGTCATTTTAGGTGGTGGAGGTCCGCGGTAGGTTCTCTGTTGTGTTCCATGTACGGTTCCCAAATTTGTTCGAATACTGTGATGTTATTTCTTAAATTATATGTTATTTTTTCCAATGGAATACATTTATTCATTTTTATGTACCATTGGTGTATTCTCAGGCTATCTTCTCATTTCCACGTTGACATTATACATTTTTTTGCTATAGCTAAGGCTATCATAAATAAATCTTTTTTGTGCTCCATCCAAATGGAGTCCAAGTTCTTTAATTCTTATATTACTTAGAAGAAAGATTTCTGGATTTTTTGGTATGTTGCTTTTTGTGATTTCATTCTTTATATTTATGTTCAGATCTTGTTCCCATTTTTGTTTGGGTTTACAGCTTGTTTCCTCATTCTCTTTCTCTTGCAGTTTGATGTACATGTTTGTTATAAATCCTTTAATTATCATTGTGTCTGTAATCACATATTCAAAATTGCTTCCTTCTGGTAACCTCAACCTGCTTCCCAATTTGTCCTTCAAGTAGGTTTTCAGTTGGTGGTAGGCAAACATTGTACCATGAGTTATACGATATTTGAACTTCATTTGTTCAAAAGATAATAATTTATTTCCCGAAAAACAATTTTCTATTCTTTTGATCCCTTTTCACTCACATTCTCTAAAGGAAAGGTATCTATTGTGAAGGGGATTAGTTGATTTGGTGTCAATATTAATTTTGGTAGTTGATAATTTGTTTTTTTTCCTTTCTACGTGAATATTCTTCCAAATGTTGAGTAAATGGTGCAGTACTGGTGAACTTCTATATTGTACCAGTTTTTCATCCCACTTATAAAGTATATGTTCTGGTACCTTCTCCCCTATTTTATCTACCTCTAACCTGGCCCAATCTGGTTTTTCCCTTGTTTAATAAAAATCTGATAGGTATCTTAATTGTGTTGCTCTATAATAATTCTTAAAGTTTGGTAGCTGTAAGCCCCCTTGTTTGTACCATTCTGTTAATTTATCTAGCGCTATCCTCGGTTTCCCCCCTTTCCATAAGAATTTCCTTATTATTTTCTTTAGCTCCTTGAAGAATTTCTCTGTTAGGTGAATTGGTAATAATTGGAATAGGCATTGTATCCTTGGGAAGATATTCATTTTAATGCAATTTACCCTTTCCTATCAGTGTTAGTGGTAAGTCTTTCCAATGCTCTAAGTCTAGATGGCCTAGATTATTATCTAGTCTAATACCTAGGTATCGGATTGCTTGTGTTTGCCATTTAAATGGTGATTCTTTCTTAAACTTTGTGAAATCCACATTATTCATTGGCATCACTTCACTTTTATTTGCGTTGATCTTGTACCCCATACTTCTCCATATTCCTTCAATTTCTTATGTAATTCTTTTATTGATAATTCTGGTTCTGTTAAGTATACTATGATGTCATCTGCAAATAGACTGATTTTATATTCCTTCTCTTTTATTTTTATCCCTCTTATTTTATTTTCTGTTCTTATCAGTTCTGCCAATGGTTCTATAGCTAACGCGAACAGTGAGGGAGATAGTGGACATCTCTGCCTAATTGACCTGGTTAATTTAAATTAGTTTGATATATATTAATTTACAGTCACCTTCGCCAATGGTTCCTTATATAATGCTTTAATCCAATATATTTCTCTGGTAGGTTGAACCTCTGTAGTATTTTGAATAAATAATTCCATTCTACTCCGTCAAAGGCTTTCTCTGCATCTAAGGCAACCGCCACTGTTGGCATCTTGTTTCCTTGTACTGCATGGATTAATTTAATGAACTTACAGATATTGTCCGTTGTTCGTCTTTTCTTAATAAATCCAGTTTGATCTCATTTTACTATTTTTGTACACAGTCGGCCAATCTGTTTGCTAATAGTTTAGCTATTATCTTATTATCTGTGTTAAGTAGAGATATTGGTCTATACGATGCTGGTGTTAGTGGATCTTTCCCCGTCTTTGGTATTACTGAAATTATTGTTGTTTTGCATGAATCTGGCATGTTTTGTGTTTCTTCATTCTGGTTCATTACTTCCAAGAGAGGAGGAATTAATAAGTCTTTAAATGTTTTATTGAATCTATTGGGAGTCCATCCTCTCCTGGCGTTTTATTGTTCGGTAGTTTTTTTAATATATCCTGCATTTCCTCTATTTCTAATTATTTTATTAATTTGTTTTGCTCCTCTTCTTGCAATTTTGGTAGTTCAATTTTAGCTAGAAACTCATCTATTTTGTCTTCTTTCCCTTCGTTCTCAGTTCGATATAATTGCTCATAGAATTCCTTGAAGTTTTCATTGATCTTGTAATTTGTTTGTCCTTTTTCCTTGATGCCAATACCGTTCTTTTAGTTTGTTCTGTCTTAAGCTGCCAAGCTAGTATTTTGTGCGTTTTTTTTCCTAGCTCATAATACTTCTGTTTTGTCTTAATTATGTTCTTCCCCACCCTGTATGTTTGTAGTGTTTCATATTTTACTTTTTTGTCCGCCAATTCTCTTCTTTTTGTTATATCTTCCCTTGTTGCTAATTCTTTTTCTGTACTTGCTATTTACCTTTCCAGCTGTTCTATTTCCCGATTGTAGTCCTCCTTCATCTTAGTTACCTAACTTATTATCTGTCCTCTTATGAACACTTTCATTGCATCCCATAGTATAAATTTATCTTTCACTGATTCCGTATTTATTTCAAAGTACATTTTAATTTGTCGCTCAATTAATTCTCTAAAATCCTGTCTTTTAAGTAGCATGGAGTTTAATCTCCATCCATACGTTCTCGGTGGGACGTCCTCCAGCTCTATTGCTAATAACAGGGGTGAGTGATCTGATAATAGTCTAGCTTTATATTTTGTTTTTCTAACTCTCCCTTGGATGTGGGCTGACAACAGGAATAGGTCTGTCCTTGAGTAAGTTTTGTGTTTACCTGAATAATATGAGTATTCCTTCTCCTTTGGGTGTTGTCTCCTCCATATATCCAAAAGTTGCATTTCCTGCATCGATTTAACCATAAATTTGGTTACTTTGTTCTTTCTGCTAGTCTTTTGTCCAGTTTTGTCCATCTTTGAGTCCAAATTAAGGTTAAAGTCCCCTCCTATCAGTATATTCCGAATATCTTGCATAAATTTTTGATCCTCTTCATTAGGTGCATATACATTGAGCAAATTCCAAAATTCTGAGTATATCTGACACTTTTATCATTTCATACCTCCCTGCTGGATCTATTAATTCCTCCTCTATTTTGATTGGTACATTTTTATTGATTAATATAGCTACTCCTCTGGCTTTTGAATTATACGATGCTGCCATTACGTGCCCTACCCAGTCTCTCCTTAATTTCTTGTGTTCCACTTCAGTTAGATGTGTTTCCTGCATGAGGAAACACATCTATCAATTTTTTTTTCTTCAGTAAATTTAACAGCCTCTTCCTTTTGATTTGGTTATGTATTCCATTAATATTTATAGTCATATAGTTCAACATGGCTATTTCATACTTTGTTTACCTCTCATTTCCACTTCCTCATCACCACCTTTCCCCCTTATCCATTTCTGTTTTCTTTTTTTGAACGCACTGTAAGACAACACTTCTAAAATATAAAATATTTCCACTATTCCCACATCTAAAATTCCCTTAACCCGAAATGCTCCCCCCCCCCTCTCTGAGTTGCCCCTTGTCCCTTGCCGGGCAACCACAACTCCCCTCTCCATTTGGATTGCGAACCCGCTCGCAAGCATCAACTGATTTCGCAGTGACTGTCATTCTCTCCCACCCAACCCCCTCCAGAAGACTTTTATCTTCACATATAACAAAGTTCACCCTCTTAATTCCCCCCCTACTTCCTTTCTTCCCTTTTCTTCCCCTTCTTAGTTCTTACTTATACATTATTTTTCTTCTTTATCTGAAGTTTGTCGTCATTCTTGTTCTTGTTACATCTCTTCATCTCTCTGTCTGTTTTGCAGGCATTCTGCAAATTCTCGTGCTTTCTCCGGATCTGAGAACAGTCTGCTTTGCTGCCCCGGGATAACTATTTTAAGCACCACTAAATATCTTAACATAAATTTATATCCTTTCTTCCATAGGATCGATTTTGCTGTGTTAAACTCCTTCCTCTTCTTCAGGAGCTCAAAACTTATGTCTGGGTAGAAAAAAAAATTTTGACCTTTGTATTCCAGTGGCTTTTTGTCTTCTCTCATTCTTTTAATTGGCTTCTCCAATATATTTTCTCTTCTCATATATCTCAGGAATGTTTCTAAAATGGATCTTGGTTTTTATTATGGTTGTGGTTTTTGGGCTAATGTTCTGTGTGCCCTTTCTATTTCCATTCCTGCCTGTATTTCTGGCATTCCTAGGACTCTGGGGATCCATTATTTTATAAATTCTTTCAAATCTTTGCCTTCTTCATCTTCCTTAAGGCCCACTATCTTCATATTGTTTCTCCTATTATAGTTTTCCATTATATCCATCTTCTGAACTAACAACACGTGTGTTTCTTTAACTTTTTTATCAGTTTCTTCCAATTTCCTTTTTATGTCGTCCACTTCCATTTCTACGGCTGTTTCTCGTTCTTCCACCTTGTCTACTCTTTTCCTTATTTCTGTCATGACCAGCTCTAATCTACTCACTTTTTCTTCTGTACCTTTTATTCTTCATTTTATTTCACTAAAATCTTGTGTCTGCCATTCTTTTACTGCTTCCATATATTCTTGAAATTAATTTTCTATCTATGTACAGTTCATTTCCTTTATCTTATATTTCTTCTGTGTCTGCTCTAGGGTTTGTGTCTTCTTCTCTTCCTTGTATCTGTGTTTCTTCTGACTTTCTTGTTGGGCTATTTGTCTCAGTTTGTTGGGTTTTTTTTTAATGGTGTCTTGATGTTGGTCCTCTTCTTCTGGGTTGGTTATCTGTTGTGTCTCTGATTTCCTCTTTTCATTCTCATCCCTTCCGTTCCCATTATTTTCTGTATCTTCCCGCTGGTAGCCCTGCTGTCGGGTCTTTCTCAGCTGTTCCACTCCACAGCTGGTCCCCCCTCCCATCGGTGTTGTCTTTGTCATGCGCAGTTGTGCACCTCTGTTTGGCTGCGTGAGCCATCTTTGTAGTCCTGCGTTCAGTGGGTCGCGACCCTGCGGGGTTTCCATTGACCTCAGGGAGTGGGCTCCTCGTTAAAACATTTAAAATGGTACTACAATGATCTCAATACCCTGTATAGACTTGGGGAAAAAATCTTTTTCAGTATGGCTTCAGACCAAAAGGTAAGAGAAGCAATTGCAAATCCTGTTCAGGAAATGAATTGAGCATGTTCTAATGGGCAGCATTTTGGAAACAGGGTTTAATGTCTCCTTCCCTTTCTAGCATACATGAAAATGACAAGGTAAAATCAAACATGCATATATTCAACCAGTAATTGAAAATAATTCAGTCCAATGAATTGGAATCAAAGGGTAGGAAGTAAAACAGTAAATGAGCAATTGGATGCCTTCAAAGAATTACATACAAACCAGACAAAATCCCCTGAAGGTTGTGAAGGAAGGCTATCCCTGGATAGGTAAAGAAAGAAAAAAATGATGAAAATGAAATAGCATATTGTAATAAATGTAAAATACATAACCCACTTGTGAACCAAGCTGACTATTGGAAGTACAGGCAATAAAGCAATAGATGGCAATTAGAGCTATAAGAGAAATGATTAGCAAGAAGCACAAGGAGAACATTATGTTTTTAGTAAATGTATGTCTGGTAAAGGGAGAGTGAAAGAAATGACAGGCAATTAGAACCAAAAGAAAGGAAATATTTTTTGTGTAGTATTGGGCACAGCCTAGACTCTGAATACATCACTTTCATGAATGAATGGTATGTCATCAATGATGTATAATGGAAACACTTGAACAAAAAATGGAAAGGTTAAATATAAATAAGGACAAGATACTGAAAGGTCAGCTGCAATCAAGTAAAAAAAAAATCATCCAGTATAGATGGCAAAAATTGTGGGGATTCCAGCCACAATCTTCCAATTATATTGGAGAGGTTCTGGCTTACTGTGGGAATCGCAAATGTTACACTATTGAAAAGAAAAACAGAAATTTGTGAAAATACTCAGCATGTCAGGCAACACTTGAGGATAGAAACATAGTTAACATTTTTGGGCAATAGACTTTCACCTGATGAAAATCCATTGACCTGAAATCTTTGCTTCCACAACACATGTTTCCTGACTTGGTTCTTACCAGCACCCTGAAATGCCGAGCAAGCCATTCAGTCCAAGGACAATTAGGGATGGGCAATAAACCCTGTTTGATGCTTGCAAATTGAATGAATACAAATGAAACAACATTAATAACATCATACCAGCAGGAATTGTCTGCATGGCCCCTTGAACAAAAGAGACTACTTGACAACTCATGGTTAATCTCATCTTGGTCTCTTGTTCCACTACCCATGTCCCTCTACTGCCATATGGACCAAAACTCCGCCTCTGCCTTGAATAAAGTCAAACTCCAAAAAAGATCTTGGGGTGAAGAAAGATCCATGATGCTCTCAGAAAATAAATTTCTCCTCATCTGTTTTAAATGTGTGGTCTTTTATTCTGATAGGATGCCCTCTTGTTCTAGATTATAAGCATCTACCCTGTCACACACATTAAATCTTCAACTTTTTGATGACTTTATACTTCTATACTCAAATGAGTGAAAGTTCAATCTGTTTGATAGTTCTTCATAAAACATTACAATCATCCCAGCTATAACCTGGTGAACCTTCTCTGAACAATCTCCAAGGTAAATGTTTACTTTCTTGAATGAAATGAGCAAATCTTTATGTAGTACTCCAGACATAGTCTCACAATGCACTGTTGCCTTGTTCATTTCTAACAGGACTCTTAATTATGTTCTTCATCCCTATTGATACATTGGTTGTGCAGCAAATTGATATGATGTGAAACACATTACCTAAAGATGAGTGGAGGTAGACCCACTAATAACTTTCATAATGAAATTGGAGATATTACTGAGGCAGAAAAATTGGCAAGGATGCGAGGAAAATGTAATGGAACAAGACCAAATTGAAACATTTTTTGAAGAGAAGACAGAAGCTTCTATGCTTGTTTCAAGCTGCTTTGTTAAATGATTTTGGGAAAAAGAAAATGTAAAGATATTAGATTCATAATGGAGCAACCAATACAAAGAAGTCCAGATCTTCAAAGTTGCAATCAGATGCAAAGCAAAGCCCCATAATATGACAAGTGTGATTCAGGGTTAATACAAGGGTAAGGTTTCAAATTAGTTCAGGACAGGTACTTCCGGCAAGCTGCAATATGGTGCTCCTGTCTACTCTATTTTTTTCACTTCTTACTTTTTATTTTACAACCAAAGTGTTATATATTTTGCATCTTTCCATTCTTTTACTCTAGTTTGCCTCAAAATGACTACAAGAAGTAGAAAATCCAGGAAAAAAAAAAGTGACTGAAACATTAACATTAGAAGCTATTTCTACTCTACTGGATCAACAGAGACAGGTGCTGGCTGTAGACTTCAAAGATTCTTTTAGCTTGTTAGAAGTTAAAGTTGATCAAATCTGGTCATTAGTGGAGGAGCGCAGCCAGTGTTTGTCATCTCTGGAGCTCACTTCAGAAGACCTAAGCCAGGTGTTACTGAACTAGAAGATGTCTGCTCCAGCCTACATGAAAGCAACTTGAAGTTAATGGCTAAAGTTGTTGACCTAGAGAGCCGGAGCAGACGAGAAAACTTACATATCTTGGGTTTGGCTGAATCTATTGAAGGAGGGCAACCTACAAAATTCTCAGATTTGCTATGTGAGGTTTTTGGGAAGGACACGCTCCCATCCCCACCAGAGATTGATAGAACTCACCATGCTTTAGCACCTAAACCAGCTACGGGACAGAGACTGAACTTGGTTATCATTCATTTACATAGTTATAAGATAAAGGACACTCTGATTCGAGAAGCCTGGTGGAGGGAAAATGGAATATCATGGCCAGCAGATCCGAGTGGTGGAAGATTATACTCCCGAAGTTATGAATCAGAGAGCTGAGTACAGGGAAGAAATGTTGGAATTATGCAACCAAGGATTTAATGCTATATCTTGTACGACACTGTATCACATGCTCTAGCGGACATAAGAAATGGCTACATTCAGTTGATGAAGCACGGAGTTATATAGATGGTCGCCCTTCCATATCACACCTATCTGTTTGTTATACAGATGGTCGCCCTTCCATATCACACCTATCTGTTTGGGTGACTGAAGTTATTTGATTATTATTATTATTTTGAAACTTTATAGCTTTTGTCAAATAGTATTTAGGTGACAAGGACTGTCTGAGCTTCTGTGTTTTGCTAACACTTTATAGAGTAATATACACATTTGGGTGGTTGTTTGTGAGTATTTTCTTTTGCTTATTCAGTTTTTGTGGGAAGAACATTGGGAAAGTTTATACTTACCCGGTAGTTTGTTTTTTAGTAGCAGTTTATATTTCTATTTCATAATATACATTTTAGAATTGTATAAGATATTCTAAAAGTAGTTGTTTTTTTTTAATATAAAGTTGTACTCCTACCCCAGTTACATGTTGTTTTCGGAGTGTAGAATTTAGTTATAATAAACAATATTGGAGCCAAGATGTTATTATGGAAGGTGTTTTGTGGGGTGAGAAATTTTTATTTTGATGAGGTTGCAGCTGGGGTCTGGTTTTGGGGTGGGAGGGAATGTGGTGGGAGGGTGGGAGTGGGTCTTTTCAATGTTGTTAATGTGTTAGGAGACCTTTTATAGGTTTTTAATTTTAATATCTGTTGTATGTTCGGTTCTTATTTCAAGGCCGGCACCTAGATAAGATGTGTGTATTCAATCTACTTCTCTAACCAAGGATAATAGATAGCTTTATAAATTTTGTTAGTTGGAATGTAAAAGGTTTGAAACATCCTGTTAAAAGATGAAAAATTCTTTCTCATCTTAAACAATTTAGAGTAACAATTTTTTTTTGCAAGAAACACACATTCGTAGCTCTGATAGTTTGTGCCTCATGGCCTGGTGGAGGGTGCAGCATTTTCACTCTACTTTTCAGGTAAAAGCCAGGATTACCTGAATTCTTATTAATTAAAATATTCCTTTCCTTCATCACAATCCAATATCTGGTACTAATGGTTGTATATTATTGTTTCAGGGAAATTATATAATAAATTGGTTCTTGCTAATGTTTATGTCCCTTATATGGTTGATGTGGGTTTTTTTTAATGCTTTTTTTTCTTCCTTACCTGATCTGGATTCTTGTGCTTGGTTGAGATTTCAATTGTTGGTTTGTTGGATTGATCTTCTCCAAACCCTGCAATGAGTAAGTCCGCCTCATTTATTCAATCCTTCCTATCAGATAATGGTATTTCTGACGTATGGCATTTTCTTTATCCAATTAAGGGAGAGTATTCTTTCTTTTTTCATGTTCATCATACTTTTTTAGGATTGATTATTTTCTTATTGATAATCAATTTTTCCATTGACTCGCTCTTGTGAGAGTATACTGATATCTGATCATTCCCCTACTGTACTATCTATGACCCTCCCTGACCTTCCTCAAATAAATAGACACTGGCATTTCAATTTGACTTCACTGTCTGATTTTGTGAAATTTATGGAGGAGCACATAACATTTTTCATTAGGACATATACTTTTTCAGAAACCTCTAACTTGATTGTCTTGGATGCATTGAAAGCCTACTTTAGGGGGAAAATTATCACATGAATATGAAAAGAAGGGCTAATAAAGAATGTTTGGAACTAGTTAATCAAATTAAAGAAATAGATCATCGATATGCTCAAGTTAGAAATCCAGAACTATATAAAAAGGTGAGTGGAACGTCAATCTAAATTTGATCTCCTTTCAACACATACAATTAAACGCCAACTTCTGAAGAGTAAGGGTCTGTTCTATATCCAGGGTGATAAATCTAGTAAATTGTTAGCTAATGATTTGAGAGGATTTGAAGCAAGATGGCAAATTTAAAAAAAATAAAATGGATGATGGCAATGTTACTTCAGATCAATCCAAGATTAATGACACATTCAGGAATTTTTATTCCCGACTTTACACTTCTGAATTTCAAAATGATGATAATCCAGTGGAGAATTTTAAAAATTATTTAAACATTCCCATGCTTTCTCCAGATAACAAAATGAGATAGATGAACCTATATCACAAGTAAAGATATCTGCGGCCATCTCTTCCTTGCAATCACTGGTTCCCAACAGGTGTCCTGTGGAATTTTTCAAATCATTTTCTTCTTTGCTCTCACCTTATTTAAGTTATGTCTTGTCTGATTTGTTTAATGAAGGTAAGCTTCCAGCATTATTCAATGAAGTTGGTATTACTCATTGCAAAGAAAGGTAAAGATCCCATAGGGTATATCCTCCTTCAGGCAATTTTTTTTTAAGATGTTGATGTTAAAATTTTGGCTAAAATTTTATCCCATAGATTGGAAAATATTTTACCAACAACTGTATCTGAAGACCAAGCTGGCTTTATTAAAAATTGTTACTCTTATTTCAATATATGCTGATTATTTGACGCTTTCATACTCAACTTCAGGAGTGGTTCCTAAATGTGTCCTTTCTTTAGATGTGAAGAAAGCGTTTGACTGTGTAGAGTGGAAAGATGGTCTGGAGGGATCGTCCAGTGAGGCTGTTTGGGTGGAATTGAGGGGTAAAGGAGACATGAGGGTGCTAATAGGGGTGTATTACAGACCACCAAATGGGTCAAGAAAACTAGAGGAACAAATGTGTAGAGAGATAACATATATGTGTGAGAATCATAAGGTAGTGATCATGGGAGATTTTAACTTCCCACACATTGATTGGGATACCCATACGGTTAGAGGGCTGGATGCGTTAGAGTTTGTTAAATGTGTTCAAGATTGTTTTCTGAATCAATTAGTAGAAGAACCGACTCGGGACAGTGTAATACTGGATCTCCTGTTAGGGAACGAGCTAGGTCAAGAATCAGACATTAATGTTGGAGATCCAATTGGGTCTAGTGATCATAATTCTGTTAGTTTTAAGGTAGTTTTAGGGAAGAGCAAGGAGGGGCCTAAAGTTGAGGTTCTGGATTGGAAAAGAGCAAATTTCGAAGGAATAAGAAGGGATTTGGAGAGTATTGAGTGGGACAGGATATTTTCAGGTGAGGGTGTATATGAAAAATGGAGGATATTCAAAAAAGAATTTTTGAGGGTACAGAGCAGTTATGTCCCAGTGAGGATCAAAGGAAAGGCTGGAAGTCATAGGGAGGCTTGGTTTTTGAGGAATATTGGAAATTTGGTTAGGAGGAAAAGGGAGGTGCACAAGAGGTATAGAGAACAGGGAGCTGACAATTTGAAGGAGGACTACCAGGAGTGTAGAAGGAATCTTAAGAAAGAAATTAGAAAGGCCAAAAAAAGGCATGAAGAGGTTTTGGCTGACAGAGTAAAAATAAATCCAAAGGGTTTCTATAAGTACATTAAAAGTAAAAAAGATTAGTGAGGGATAAAATTGGACCCCTTGTAGATAGAGAGGGTAGGCTGAGTGAGAAGTCAGAGGAAATGGGGGAAATTTTGAATGATTTCTTTGCCTCGGTATTCACCAGGGAAAAAAATATTGAGCCATTTGAGGTAAAGAAAAATAGTGGGGAGGTCATGAAGCATATAAGGATAACCGAAGAGGTAGTGATGGCTGTGTTGAAAAAGATAAAGGTGGATAAATATCCGGGACCAGACAAAATACTCCCAAGGACACTCAGGGAGGCTAGTGGACAGATAGTGGGGCCATTAACAGAGATATTTAGGATGTCACTGGCCATGGGGATAGTGCCAAAGGATTGGAGGGTGGCGCATGTGGTTCCGCTGTTTAAGAAAGGGTCTAAATGTAAACCTGGGAATTATAGGCCCGTGAGTCTGACGTCTGTGGTGGGCAAGTTGATGGAAAGTGTTCTGAGGGATGATATTTACAAATATTTGGAGGTACAGGGATTGCTAGGGAGTAATCAGCATGGTTTTGTCAGGGGTAGATCATGCTTGACAAACCTGATTGAGTTTTTCGAGGGGGTTACAAAAAAGGTTGATGATGGGAAAGCTGTGGATGTTGTCTATTTGGACTTTAGTAAAGCTTTTGACAAAGTTCCCCACAGGAGGTTAGGAAAAAAGGTGAAGGCATTAGGTATAAATGAGGAGGTAGTGAAATGTCAGAGAGTAGTGGTAGAAAATTGTTTGTCCAATTGGAGGCCAGTGACTAGTGGAGTTCCTCAGGGATCAGTCCTCGGTCCACTATTGTTTGTTATATATATTAACGATCTGGAAGTAAGGGTGAAGAATTGGATAAGCAAGTTTGCGGATGATACAAAGATTGGTGGTGTTGTGGACAGTGAGGAAGATTAAAAGGTGATTTAGGAAGGCTGGAGGTGTGGGCTGAGAAATGGCTGATGGAATTTAAAACAGATAAGTGTGAGGTGTTACATTTTGGAAAGGCAAATCTAAATAGGTCATATGCATTAAATGGTAGGCTATTGAGATGTGCAGAGCAACAAAGGGATTTAGGAGTGATGGTAAATAGTACCCTCAAGGCTGATACTCAGGTAGATGGTGTGGTGAAGAAGGCATTTGGAATGTTGGCCTTCATAAATCGGAGTATTGAATTCAAGAGTAGGGAGGTTATGATTAAATTGTACAAGGCATTGGTGAGGCCAAATTTGGAGTAATGTGTACAGTTTTGGTCACCAAATTATAGGAAAGATATGAACAAAATAGAGAGAGTGCAGAGAAGGTTCACGAGAATGTTGACAGGATTTTAAGGTTTGAGTTACAGGGAAAGGTTGTGCAGACTGGGGCTTTTTTCTCTGGAGCGTAGAAGATTGAGAGGGAACTTGATAGAGGTGTTTAAGATTTTAAAAGGGACAGACAGAGTAAATGTGGATAGGCTTTTTCAATTAAGAGTGCGGGAAATTCAAACTAGAGGGCATGGTTTAAGATTGAAGGGGGAAAATTATAAGGGGAACATGAGGGGAAATTTCTTTACGCAAAGGGTGGTAGGGATGTGGAATGAGCTTCCGACAGACGTGGTCGAGGCGGGATCATTGGTTACATTTAAGGAAAGACTGGATAGTTACATGGATAGGAGAGGACTGGAGGGGTATGGACCGGGTGCTGGTCAGTAGGACTAGGAGGGTGGGGATTTGTTATGGCATGGACTAGTAGGGCCGAACTGGCCTGTTCTGTGCTGTAAGTGGTTATATGGTTATATAGTGGATGTATTTGTTTGTGATTTTAGAAAAAAATAATTTTGCTCCAAGCCTTATTACATGGATAAGATTACTGTAATTGTGCCCTACTGTTCAATTCTCACTAACTTTCAACAGCCACAACTTTTTAATCACCAATGGGGATCTCATCGAGGGTGCCCTCTAAGTCCATTACTTTTTGATTTGGCCATAGAGCCATTAGCAATTGCATTTTGAAGATGTGAAGACATCTGAGGGATTTGGAGGAAGGAAGTGCAACATAAAGTTTCCCTTTAAGCAGATGATCTTTTGCTTATCATATCAAGCCCTGATACCTTCCTACCTCCTGGGTTGTCATTACTTACTCAATTTAGTCAGTTTTCAGGATACAAACTAAATTTGCATAAAAGCAAACTTTTCCCTGTGGATATACTTGCATCAGTTTATATTAACTTTTCTTTTAAGGTTGTGAAAGGTCAATTTACTTATTTAGGTACTACAGTTACAAGAAAACATGTGTCTTTTTAAAGAAAATTTCCTTTTCATGTTAAAACAAGTGAAACAGCAGTTAATGCAGTGGTCACCCTTGTCCACATCTTTGATGGGCTGAATTAACTATCAAAATGAATATTTTGCCTTTTTTCTTCTATCTTTTTCAGATTATACCAACTTTTATTCCTAAATATTTTTTGGACATTAGATTCTATTATATCATCCTATATATGGTAGAGTAAGCGACCTTGATTAAATAAAGTTCACCTTCAGAAATCTAAAAGAAATTGAGGTATGGTACAATTTATGATTTTATTTTTGGGTGATGAATATTCACAACCTTACATTTTAGATACACTTTCATAAACGACTTGACTGTCCATTGTGGGTAGCAGTGGAGTTGCGTATAGCTAAAAATCTCTCCAGTCCAGCTTTTCTTGCATCCTCACTTCCTTTTTCTTCAGATAAATCCAGTTATTAGGTACATTGTAAAGATATGGGCCCAATTCAGAAAATATTTTGGATTTTATGATTTTTCTCTTTCAAGTCTTATTCTATCAAATAATTTCTTTTAACCTTCCTTACACAGTTTTGCATTTCAAGAATGGCATGGACTTGGTATTAAGTGTTTTAAAAACCTTTTTGTTGACAACTGCTTTGCATCATTTGAATAATTTTCTGAAAAGTTCAACCTATGAAATACTCAGTTTTTCAGATATTTGCAAATCAGACATTTTCTCCACTCTCAGGTACCTAACATTCCTGGTGCACCCAATACAAACATTGTTGATGTTTTCTTTCAATTTACAACCCACTCTTTAAGGTTTAATATCTTATTTATGATAAGATGGTAGGTTTAAGATCTTCCCCTTGATAAAATTAAATCTGCATGGGAACGGGATTGAAGCCTTTCATTGTTGGATGAGGTTTTAATCCTTAAATTGGTTAACTCCACATTCCTCCATGCCATCATTGTTGCAATTTAAAGTTGTGCTCATATGTCCAAAGCTAATCGTATTTATCCAGATATAAATTCTTGTTGTGATAAATGTAAGAGAGATGAGGCCTCTCTTATTCACGTTTTAGATGTGCCCTAGCCTCAAAAAATACTGGAGGGATGTTTTCCAAACCTTACCCTTAATTTAAATCTTGAACCTAACCCTTTGGTTGTCCTCTTTGGTACTACTGGAGAGGATGATGTCCGTTTGACTCCAATTAAATCTTGGGGTCTGTCTTTTGCCTCTCTTTTAGCCAGACATGTGGTATGACTAAGATATTAATAACCCATGTTCAGTGGCTAAGGGATATGTCATATTTAAGTCTACAAAAGATTCATTATTCTGTTTGTAACTTAGACATAAGGTTTCAAAACTGATGGGGACAATGCTGTTGATTTCTTTATATTTGATATCTCTGGAGTATTTTACAAATTTTCTGTATATATCTGTTCACTCATGTAAAACAAAAAAATTATTTAGAAAAGAAGAGTTTAGGGCATTTAGACCAGAGTTGGAGTATTAAAGATTATATAAGTAGTACACTAAAATTAATTTGAATAAACCACAAATGAGAAGTTACATGTACAAAGGAATGAAGAGACTGATTTGAGGTATGCAAAACCTCTGAAGAAATGCAACATTTCGGTGACCCATGGGAATCTCTGACCCATGACCATTCATACTAAAGGAGTGGTTGAGATGGTATTCAGAACTTCCAAGTCCACGCATCAGCACGCCATAGGAACCTGATTGGAGTGGTTCATCCATCTACCCAATCTTCACAAACTGCTCACCCATATCAAGCATCTCCTGCACTTTCCACACAGGCCTCTTCAGTCACCTCAGAATCCACAAGGTCAGGGTGAAAGCAAGTCATCCTTGATACGGAGGGAGTGACTGAGCAGATGAAGTGGAATGTTTACTGACTTATCAGAGAGGCAGAGGAGAAGAGGCAGGATCAGCATTATGTTTCGTCATTTTCCTCCAGCCCCATCCTGTTGTTATGTTGCGACTTAATTGCTTATTCAAACTGCATCCCACCAACATAACTGTAGGTTATTCGGATTATTGACACTCTCTACTTTTCTTGCGATCATTATTCCAAAAATCATAAGAAACAATATGTGGTAAATGAATAAAATTCCATTTCACAATCAGTTTTACAAATACTGTACAGTTCAAAAGGCAAGCTGTTTTCCACTGAAGCATAATGCTTTGTTATTGTATCATCTTTAATGTTCATATGGAGTATAGATCTTGTCTTTGCACTGTACAGTAATATTCACTCCAAGAACACTCAGTAATGATTATTAATATTGTAGCATTTAAACCAAATCCCGAGACTGCCATTTTGATGATTGCACGTCTTCCCTTCAGATGCCAAATGATTTATTTCATTGTTCCAATGTCCTCGCTCTTTTAATTTTAGGCACCCAACTTGCAGCTTCATTTGGTTGAATGGCTGAAGTGACGGCATTGTTTCTTTGCTAAACTTTACCAGTAACACAATTTTAACTCAGTAAATCTTACCTCCCTGCGGTTTAATCAGAGTTGCACACTCCCCTGATTATCCCCATGGTGTTTGCCAAAGCTGGATACAGGTTGTAAGATCACAACCAACTTGGGAGTTAGTTCGGAAAGCTTGTCAAAGATTCAACGAGAAACTTTTGGCTGCGGGAGTTAAATGCAACACGGCACACCGACACTATGTACAGGGAACGAGCTGACCAATACCTGCACTCAGGTTGATGTTGCTGCTCTCGGCGGCTGGCTGGTTTGTAGATAGGTTGTTGTACCTGACGGGAGGATGGTCCGGGGCCGTTGGTCCGAGGTGTGACTGCGATGCCGAAGCAAAGGTGGACGTGGCCGGTGATCCTGCTCCCGGGAGCAGCCTGCTGTTGGACGCGCTCTGGTAAAGGTAATGCTGCTGGTGGTAGTGATGGTGCTGCTGTCCGGTATTTATGGCAACCGGTGAATGGTGGTGACTCTGATGGGGAGCTCCTCCTCCTGCTCCAGCCCCAAGGGCCAGCTGCGGGAGCTCCACCATGGTGGGTCTCTCGTACCTCCTGGCCACCATCACCTTCCTGCCGGGGAAAGGTTTGAGCACACTGTAAGCATTTCGCTGTTTGCACACTCTGGATATGGTGCCCGCGCGCAATGTTTCATCTTCCGTCTGATGCATCGCTTCCTCCATTTGCAGCTCGCTCAGAGAGTGGCTTCTGCTTTGACGCTTCCACCGAGCCCAGCTCGCAGTCGGAAGGGCCACCAGTGATTGACAATGCCGCTGACCTACACCCGGGAGAGTTACCGGCGGACCGACGCGCAGCCCCCGGGCGACCCAATGAGAGGGAGGTAGGGGCGGGACTTCTGCTTCAGCCGAAGCGCTGTCACTGCTGTCTCGCTGACTGCTTGGGTCCCGTGTGCCTGTCACTATTTCAGTCTGTGTGTCGGCGCCCTGCCGGCATATGTCAATGTCCCAGTCTGAACCTGTTTCACAATGGGTGGGCCTCTGTACCCCTGTATACGCCTGTGTGTGTCAGTGATCCAGTCTGTGCGTCTCACTGTGTGTGGCTCAGCATGTTTACATATGTCTCAATCTTTTACCATGTAATCTTTAGCCCTTTAGAATGCCTATGTATTTGGGTGCCATTGTCCCAGCATTTGTTACTCTGGCTTGATGTGTTTCAACATGTCTTTGTGTTTGCCTGTGTCAATCTTCCCGTCTCTGTAAATGTATCATGTTATGTTTCTGTATGCTGTGTGTGTGTGTGTGTGTGTGTTGTGTGCTGGCACATAACTCTCAGTTCATCTCCATGTGTAGACATAGATTATATCTAGTTGGTGTTTCTGTTTGTGAGCGTGTTTTGCCTATAATATTTATTATGTTTTCCTGTGTTTGTGTGTATGTATGCAAGCACATAACTTCCTCAGTGTGTGCGTGAGAGAGTCACAGAAAGACACAACACTACAATACTAATCAAGCATGCATCAACCTTCAACCACCCATTTCGAGTAATACTACATAAATTCCATTTTTAATGCTCCTTTCAATCTCAACAACTTCCTTCAGATTCTATAATTCGCCTTCACAGTTAATCTACTGGCTTATTTGGACTACAGAGGAAACTGGAGCATCCAGAGGAAACCCAAACAACCACAAGGAGAACATGCAAAATCCACGCAATCAGAGCCCAAGGTCAGGTTGAATCCAAATCTCTGGTACTGTTAAATGATGGCACAGTAAAGATTGTGCATGTGTCAGTCTTTGTGGGATTCTCAGCCTTTCAAAAAACTTTTATGCCTGTTTATGTGAATGTGTTTTCCTCAGTGTATTCCTGAACTTTGTAAACCACAGAGTCCAAAACACAGTCTTTATTCAAGCTAGCCAGAATGAGTGGTACCAGTGGTGGGTAGACAGAGTCACCTCACTACAACTGTTTGAACATCATTCAAAGAACACAATAACTGGGTACAATATTTAAGGCATTTTCCTGCATACAAATTGGATAACATTTCTTTGAAGGCTGTAACTTATGTTTTACATTTTGCATATCCTCTTCCTAAAGACAGGGAAATGATTTGTTGTTGGTCATTTAATCTCATATACCAGTTATAATTAAGAACATCCTTCTGGTATACAAAAATCAACAGAAGTCTGGAAGGGTTGCTAACAGTCTATTCTCTGCCTACCTAATTTCTGCTTTCCAATTTACACATATAAATAGCTATCTTCTTGAAGTTGCCATTCAGGGACTGATTGGTGCTGGATGCTTATTGCATAAATAGCTATCTTCTTGAAGTTGCCATTCAGGGACTGATTGGTGCTGGATGCTTATTGCAGCCTTTAGTCTAAACAGGTAGTAGTCAGTTAGCACTATTGTGTTAAAATATCAGGCAGGCATTAGAATATGGTAGAAGAGGTGAGAATTGATTCCTGTCTGGAATGTGAAAAAACACACACAAATGCTGGAGAAACTCAGCAGATCAAACAGTGCCTTTATGTAGCAAAGGTGAAGATAGCATCACCAACGTTTTGGGGTTGAGCCCTTCATCAAGTTGTGGGGGCCATGAGAGATGTCTGAACAAAAGGGGGGAGGGGGTTGTAAGAGTGGGAGATGATAGGTGGGGGGGGGGCGGGGAGACACACCGCTGGAAGGGGGGGAGGAGTTGAGGCTGGGTGGAGAGAAAGGAAGTAGGAACTGGAATAACTAGTTAAAGGGGGGGAGGGGGAGAAAAGACAATACCCTGGAGTTGGAGAGTGCCCAGACGATCCAATGTGTGGATGGTCAGGGTGGGGTAGTGTGAAAGGCCATGGACAGACATGTGAGCTTGAGTGTGAATCAGAAGTGAAATGGTTGGCTATGGAAAGGTCGCTTTTGTTGCAGACTGAGAGGAGTGTGTCAGACTATGGCTTTACCCTACCCTCAATTTAGTCTATGTGTCGTCTGAGTCCAGCGTGCTCATTGAATGAAATGATAGGAGAAGGTATTCGGTTTCACAATCAGTTTATTACACAGCACAAGAATAAAGCTTAACAGAGCTCTGGTTCAGTCGTTAGTTCATAGGTCACCTGCACATTGAGCTATTCCCCAAGACTGACCTCTACTGTCCAGTCTCTACAGTTTATATAGCTCAACCTTATCATACAGAACAAAAGTTGGCTTTCTTTGCTAGATTTCTTGCATAAGATTTATCACAAGTAATTTCCTGCTCTGCAGATATCTGGGGTATAGAGCTCCCATCTTAATCCTCAAGGCCAGAATATCCTGTTATTTTGATCAGAAATCAATTCATACCCCAGATATTTCTAATTATTTCTTTGTTCTCATTTGGCCATGTTCTTCTGTTCTACTCAACACCTCCTTCTGCCTTCTTACTGAGTTGTTCCATTCTCTTTGTTTCTGACAGTCTCTGTCAGGATTCTCTTTGTTCTTGTCTGGCCATCGGCTCCTGTGCTAATCAACACCTCCTTTTGCCTTAACATTCCTACTAAATAGTTTCATACATATTCTCTCTTTTGTATTTGGGGAGCAGGCAATTCTAAACCTACTGTAATCAGCCAACTTTGCTACATACTGTGGCTGCCCCTTACTTACATTACTCTTTCCCTTCACCATGAGGTAAATATTAAATTGTTACATAGTACTGGATTCATGTATACAAAATGAATGGTACATAAGCATATATTCTACATATTTTATATGATTAATTAACCCCTATATTCCAACAGATGCTGGGCGAAGCAATCTCCTAATCTGTGACTGGTCTCTCCAATGTAGAGAAGGCCACAAAGGGTGCATCGGATGCAGTTCTTTGGAGGTACAGGTGAAGTGTTGCTTCACCTGAAAGGCCTGTTTGGGACCTTGGACTGTGGTGAGGGAGGAGGTATTGGTGCAGGTATTACACCTCCTACAACCACAGTGGAAGCTGCCGGGGGTGGGGGGGGGGGGGGAGTGATGGATGGGGCAGGAAGAGTGCACAAGAGAATCATGGAGGGAGCGGTCCCTTGAGAAGGCTGGGAGGTGAGTAGAAGGAAAAATCTGTCTGGTGGTGACACATTAGTAAGTAGTAAGTGCCGGAAATTGCAGTGGATAATGTGTTGGATGAGGAGGCTAGTGGGGTGATAGGTGAGGAGGTGCGGGACTCTGTGATTTTTGTTTCTGGGGGCAGGGGGGGGCTAGGGCAGATGAGTGGGGAATGGAGAAGATGCAGGTGAGGACTGAGTTAATAGTGGTGGAGGGGAAGTTATGTTTGTGGAAGAAAGCAGACATTTCAGAGGCTCTGGATTGGAAGACTTCATTTTGGTAGAAGATGCGGCGGAGATGGAGAAATTGAGAGGAGGGGATGGAGTCCTTGCAGGGGACAGGGTGTGAGGACGTGTAGTCCAGGTATTTGTGGGAGTTAGAGAGTTTGTAATAAATGTCAGTGGAGAGGCTGTCTCCTGAGATGGAGATAGAGAGATCCAGAAAAAGGAAAGTGTCATCAGAGATGGACCAGGTGAGTTTGAGGTCCAGATGGAAATTGGCCACAAAATTGATGAAATTGATGAGCTCATCATGGGTGCATGAGGCCGCCCCAATGTAGTCATCGATGTACTGGAGGAAGAGTTGGGGGGTTTTGCCTGTGTAGGCATGCAGCATGTTTTGCTCCACAAAATCTACAAACAGGCAGGCATAGCTGGGACCCGTATGGGTACCCATGTTCCCCCACACTTTGATGAAGGGCTCAAGCCATCTTCCAAATGGGGTTTTTCCACAAGCTTGCCATCTTGTCCTGTTCCAGTCCTAGCTGCTGCTGAACTATAAAACTGAATCCTCTCTCTCTCTCTCAGAGAAAAGCCTGTTTTCTCTCTCTGCTTGCAAAACCATATGACCCTCTTAGAACAGCAAGTTCCATTCCAGAAAGCCTGCGGCTCCAATGAGTTCTTTCACCTATTGCCTTTTGAAAACAACAATCCATTAGTGAACTATCTTGGGCAATCTCCAAAGCTTTTGCAAAGGCTCTTGGAGCCGGCCTGTCTAGCATGAGCAGAGCTCCAGTATTTTAAATAAGATTTATTTTAAAGTGTTTGTATGTGACCTACAATAAAAAATCTGCCCCATTATATTTCCCAAAAACATATCTATAATCTGTCACACTTTCCCCTTCAAAGGAATTTTAACTCTTGAGTTAAAATTCAGTTACAACTAAATTGACTTTGAAATCACTAAAGAAATAATAATACACAATATATAACATGTTATAACAATCTAACCCAATGTTCAGAGTATATTTTTCTATACATGATGAATTTTAACATCTTGAGAAACAATCTGCTATCACATTATTTGTATCTCTGATATGATTAATTTGCATATTATATTCTTGAAATATTAAATTCCAGTTTAACAATCTTCTGTTTTTATTCTTCATTTTATTCAAAAACATCAGGTGTTACAAGCCCAGAGGACCCCAAAACCCAGCAGCAATAGATATTCACCAGGACCAATGGTTACTTAAACAAAAGTTGATTTTAATTATCATCAAACATGAAAACAGAATTACACTTTAACTTATCACTATTAATTTACTTCACCTGATTTAACCCCCTTTTAATTCTAAGTGCATGTGTATGTAATTTGTGTGTCAGTTCAGAAAAGTTTTTTGGTTCACAGGCCAATCTCACTTCTCATTCCTCCAAGTTTCCTGGTTGCAGGCAATTTTTATACTGTCCACAGAATTTAATATTTATAAAGTTCACCAGGCTTTGGTGCTTGAAAGGTAAATGGTTACCACTCAGTAAGGTTCTTGTCAGTTTTCAGAGAGAGATTTGTTGTTCGCTGGACACCCACAACTGATTCCTTGTAATTAGCAACTTAAGTGTCTTGCTGAAGAAACTTTCCCCCTTAGGGTTTCCAGGTAATAACCTCATTCTTTCAGGTCACCACAGAGATCCTCTTTGTTTCACTTATTGGAAGTGAAACATTAAACAGCCAGTCCTCTCCTCTTGCATGAACCATAATGGCTTTAACCAGGCTGAACTAAGAACTCCCAACCCGTCTTCCAAATGGGATTTCCTCTTGCATGAACCATAAGAGCTTTGACCAGGCTGAACTAAGAACTCCCAACCCGTCTTCCAAATGGGATTTCCACAAGCTTGCCAGTTTCTCCTGTTCCAGTCCTATTTTCTGTTGCTGACTGTATCGCTGTAGAACTGATCTCTCTTTCTCTCTCTTTCTCTCACTCACACACAGACACACACACACACACACACACACACACACACACACACACACACACACACACACACACACACACACACACACACACACACACACACACACTGAGACTAAGAGAAAACCTGTTTGACTCTCTCTGCTTGCAAACCCACATGACACTCTTATAAGAGCAAAACTCTCCTGCAGACAATAACGGCTCCAGCCTTCTCTTTCATCTGTTGCCTTGATAAACAATAATCCATTAGTGATATCTCTGGAGCACTCTTCAAAGCTCTTGCAAAAAGGTGTGAGCACCCATTATGTCTCCAGTATTTCAAATAAGATATGTTTTAAAGTGTTTGCATGTGGCCTACTCTAACAAACCTTTCCCAATTTATCTCCCCAAAACATTTCTATTGTCACATCAGTAAATATCACAATTGGTCCATGAGAGTTATGGAGATATACATCAAAATTCTGCAGAGCAAATATTATAACAACAGTTCCTTCTCAATAGTGGAATATTTCCTTTGATGAACATTGAATATTTTGAAAAGTAGGCAACTAGATGGTCAATTTCATTATGTTTTTGTAACAAAACTGTGCAGCTGCCCCCTCACTGGCATCCACTACTAAAAGAAAATGGTCTGTCAAAATCAGGAGATTTTAACACAGGGCAATGACATAGCATCTTCTTTAAATTTTCCAAGGCTGTCTGACAAACTTTAGTCCACACAAATTTCTCCTCTTTCTTCAAAACATTAGTTAAAGGAAGAGCAACCTCAGCAAAATTTCTGCAAAATCTCCTATAATATCCTGCCATTCCTAAAAATCTTCTCACTGCTTTCTTGCCATTGGTATTAGGAAACTCAGAAATTGCATTCACTTTAGCTTGAATAGGTGCAACTTTGCCATGGCCATCTACATAACCCAAGTATGTTACCATGGCATTTGCAAATTGACTCTTTGCTAAATTAACAGTTAAATCTGCTTTGGATAATCTTGCAAACAATTTGTCCAATTCCCCTAAATATTCTTTCCATGTCTCAATTTTTGTGACCAAGTCATCAATATAAGCATCTGTATGTGTTAACCCTTGGATTACCAAATTAATTGTCCTTTGGAATGTTGCAGGGGCATTTTTCATCCCAAAAGGTAACACATTATACTCATATAAACCGGATGGAGTTAAAAAAGCCAAAATATTTTTTTCTCTCTCAATTAAAGGCACACACAAGTAACCCTTCAAGAAATCCAACTTAGTAAGAAATTTAGCTTTGCCAATTTTATCAATACAGTCATCTATTCTTGGAATAGGATAAGCATCTGTTTTAGTTACTGAATTAACCTTCCTGTAATCTGTACAGAACCTAACAGTTCCATCTGGTTTAGGTATCAGAATACAAGAGAACCGATATGAATTTGAAATAATATCATTTTTCAAAATATATTCCACCTCCTGATCCATGATTTTACTCCTCTGAATGTTTATTCTATATGGGTGTTGTTTTATTGGACTTGCTTCTGTCAGACTCTGGCTTTACCCTACCCTCAATTTAGTCTATGTGTTGTCTGAGTCCAGCGTGCTCGTTGAATGAAGTGATAGGAGAAGGTATTCGGTTTCACAATCAGTTTATTACACAGCACAAGAATAAAACTTAACAGAGCTCTGGTTCAGTCATTAGTTCATAGGTCACCTGCTCAGTGAGCTATTCCCCAAGACTGACCCCTATTGTCCAGACTCTTCTGTTTATATAGATCAACCTTATTATGTTGACCAAGAGTTGGCTTTCTTTGCTAGATTCCTTGCATAAGATTTATCTCAAGCAATTTCCTGCTCTGCAGTTATCTAGGGTGTAGACCTCCTATCTTAATCCTCAAGGCCAGAACATCCTCTTGTCTTGATCAGAAATCAATCATACCCCAGATATTTCTAATTATTTCTTTGTTCTCGTCTAGTCATAGTTTTCTGTTCTACTCAACACCTCCTTATGCCTTAGCATTCCTACTAAATTGGTTTATACATTTTCTTTGTCTCTGACATTCTTAGTCATGGTACTCTTTGTTCTCGTCTGGCCATAGTCTTCTGTTCTACTCAACACCTCCTTATGACTTAGCATTCCTACTAAATTGGTTTATACATTTTCTCTCTGTATTTGGAGGCAGCAAATGCTACACGTACTATCATCAGCCAACTTTGCTACATACTGTGTCTGTTACTTAATTGCATTACTATTTCCCTTAAACCGTATAATTGAAGTAAATAGTAAATTGTTACATAGTAATGGATTAATGAATATTACAGAGGCATATTTTCTATGATTACTTAACCCCTTGGTTCCAATACTTCTCCCACGTCTACATCATGATAAATCACCGATGTCCTTTTTGGTACATCAGGAAACAAATTTGTATATTTCAAAATCAATTCTTTCAACTTCATCTGTTCTTGTGATTTAAGATGGCCTAACCTTACCTCAAAATTTTCCAAAATTGCAGAGTTAAATAGGGACACAGGAACCATGGTTTCTTTAATGTTACCCTCACAAGATTCTGTTTCCATAATCTTATGATCCATAAGTTGTCAACCCTGTCAACAACTAACACCTCCAATACAGACTGTTCTCCACTACCCTTATCCTCATAATAAGGTTTGAACATATTTATGTGACAAACCTGACTTTTATTCCTTCCATCTGGAGTATTAGCAACATAGTTATCATCATTCAGTTTTGATTTAACTATGTACAAACCAGAAAATTTAGCTCTCAAAGGATTGTCATGTGTTGGGAACAAATTTAAAAAATTACTTCCTGTCTTAACATTCCTCACTTAAACTTCCCTGTCAAGTAAACTCTTCATTTTACTCTGAACCATTTCTAAAATCTCTTGAACCAAAGTCCACACTTTTTGTAACCTATCCATAAATATAGAAACATAATCCAGCAAGTCTAACTGTACATCCTCATTAACCCACTGTTCTTTTATCAACATTAAAGGTCCTCTAACCTGATGTTCAAACACAATTTCAAAAGGGCTGAACCCTAATGAATCCTGCACAACCTCCCTTGCTGCAAATAACAATAAATGAATACCTTCATCCCAATCTTTTCCACTCTCCAGATAATAAATCCTCATCATATTTTTAAGAGTAGAATGAAATCTTTCCAAAGCTCCCTGAGTCTCAGGATGGTTTACAGATGAAGTGATCTGTTTTATTCTCAACTCATAAATCAACTTCTGAAACAACCCAGACATAAAATTAGATCCTTGATCTCTCTGGATCTCTTTGGGCAATCCAAAAACTGTGAAAAATCTTTCCAGAGCCTTTACCACCATTTTGGCTTTAATATTCTTTAATGGTATAGCCTCTGGATATCTTGACGCTGTAATTCTCGCACCAACCCTCTTTTCAATCTTCTTCAGCATGATGCTGAAACAAGCCATGAAAGACCTCAACAATGAAGACGCTGTTTACATCCGGTACCGCACAGATGGCAGTCTCTTCAATCTGAGGCGCCTGCAAGCTCACACCAAGACACAAGAGCAACTTGTCCGTGAACTACTCTTTTCAGATGATGCCGCTTTAGTTGCCCATTCAGAGCCAGCTCTTCAGCGCTTGACGTCCTGTTTTGCGGAAACTGCCAAAATGTTTGGCCTGGAAGTCAGCCTGAAGAAAACTGAGGTCCTCCATCAGCCAGCTCCCCACCATGACTACCAGCCCCCCCACATCTCCATCGGGCACGCAAAACTCAAAACGGTCAACCAGTTTACCTATCTCGGCTGCACCATTTCATCAGATGCAAGGATCGACAACGAGATAGACAACAGACTCTCCAAGGCAAATAGCGCCTTTGGAAGACTACACAAAAGAGTCTGGAAAAACAACCAACTGAAAAACCTCACAAAGATTAGCGTATACAGAGCCGTTGTCATACCCACACTCCTGTTCGGCTCCGAATCATGGGTCCTCTACCGGCATCACCTACAGCTCCTAGAACGCTTCCACCAGCGTTGTCTCCACTCCATCCTCAACATTCATTGGAGCGACTTCATCCCTAACATCAAAGTACTCGAGATGGCAGAGGCCGACAGCATCGAATCCACGCTGCTGAAGATCCAACTGCGCTGGGTAGGTCACGTCTCCTGAATGGAGGACCATCGCCTTCCCAAGATCGTGTTATATGGCGAGCTCTCCACTGGCCACCGTGACAGAGGTGCACCAAAGAAGAGGTACAAGGACTGCCTAAAGAAATCTCTTGGTGCCTGCCACATTGACCACCGCCATTGGGCTGATATCACCTCAAACCGTGCATCTTGGTGCCTCACAGTTTAGCGGGCAGCAACATCCTTTGAAGAAGACCGCAGAGCCCACCTCACTGACAAAAGACAAAGGAGGAAAAACCCAACACCCAACCCCAACCAACCAATTTTCCCCTGCAACCGCTGCAACCGTGTCTGCCTGTCCCGCATCGGACTTGTCAGCCACAAACGAGCCTGCAGCTGACATGGACATTACCCCTCAATAAATCTTCGTCCGCGAAGCCAAGCCAAAGAAGACACGTAATTGTTAATAAGTACTGATACCCAGACTTAGTTTTAGGCAGGGGACCTTACACAACCTATAATGTGAGAGATGAGTAAAACTAATATGAAAATATGTGTAATGAATAAAGCCAGTATGAATAGGATAAGGGTAGATAATAGAATGTAGGAAGTAAAGTTAGTCTTCTAGCCTTAGAGAGAGTCAGCAAGTTCTGCATATGTAATTAGTAAGCTTAGATAGAATTAGCAAGTTCTGCATATAAGAGTTAGTAGCCCTGAGGGTTGGGAAGGTGTGAATAAGGACAAAGGCAGGTTTGTGAATAAGGACAATGACATGATGGGACACAGACAGGATACCCCCTTGTCCCCCAAGTTCACAGAAACAGCACATAGGCAGACAGGATTTCCTAATGCCAAACTTATCCAGGAGGCAGAAGAATGTAAGGGGGGGGAGGGTACCTCTACACTGAAATGAACTGTATAAAAGTTGGGTGAGCCCCAGTACGTGTGTGTATTCCCAGGGAAAGGGAAAGCACCCAACTTTGCATTGTTGTATAATAAATGTTCTTTGTTCTCAATTTAAGTCTCGAGCAAATTCTGTGAAGTTACTTCTGTTTCTCACAATAATAACCCTAGTGAAAGGTTCCCCAACAACAAGAATAGGTTGCAATGGAACTACTGGAGGACCCTGGTTAGGTTTCCCCACAACCTGACAAAAGTGACATGTCTGGCACCAATTTACAAAATCTTTCCTCAAACCAGGCAAGAAATATTGTTTCAAAATCTTATTCATAGTTATCTTTACACTAAGATGACCATCCAAAGGTGTACTGTGGGCTAGATTTAAAATTTAATTCCGGTAATTTCTAGGAACGACCAGCTGATGAATCACACCTGCGCCCCTCCCCCCCATCATTCTTCATTAGCAGGAATATCAAGAGGTCTTCATTTCCTCATCAACAATTCACCCTTTATCCACAAGCCATATCTTTAATCTCCTGTTCACTTACTACTTTGTCTCTTTTTTAAGTCAAGAAGATCTGTATCTGTTTTCTTTGCTTAATTAACTCTTTCCTTCACAAAGAGAAATCCTGACGCTCACAATTAACCTGCTCTTTCAAGTCTATTTCAGATGCACTAGGCAGTCTCTATCAACTGGATCTTCCTCACCTCTCATCATTTCCTTAGACAAATACCTTGTTACAGCACATGCAGGATATATCTCACAATTTTCCTAAAATCATCCTTTCCAGGCTGATTTATTAATCTCCAAACTGACCCAACTTTCTCCTCTGCCAAATCATTCCCTAATAAAAATGAGACTCCCTGGATGGGTAACTTTGAAATTACTCTGACTACAACAGGTCATTTAACCAATTCTGAATTCAGCACTATGTTGTGAAGAGACACTGACTCTACCTCACCTCTAGCACACTTAATCAAAGTTATCTCCCCTGTGTCAGTCTTTTGATTAAGAGTCAAAACATTTTCCAACAACAGTGAATGAGCAGCTCCAGTGTCTCTAAGAATTTTAACTGGAATCTGTGAATCCCCCATGTTTACTGAAACCAAGCCCTCTGACACAAAAGGTTTAAAAACATCCATGACACGCTCACCAGGTTTGCAACATCTGCTCTCCTTAAATTCAACTGTTTGAATACATGCTTCTAGTAAAACCTCCTTTTCTCATCTCTTTTTCAACACCAGACAACTTGCAATAACATGACCAGGTTTCTTACAAAAATTACAAACAAATCCAGAAGTTCTGTCCTTTCCCACCTTACCTTCATCTTTTCTCTTAACATTCTCACCAGACTTAATTTCAGGCTTACTAATCTGTTCCACATTAACTCTCTGAAAATGCCCTACTATTCTGAAGTGTATTTTTGTGAATCAGGGCAAATTCATCCACTAATCTAGCCATTTGCCACCACATCTTCACATCTTTCTCATCCAGGTATAATTTAATTTCATTTGGAATACACCTTTTAATTTCCTCAATTAATATCAATTCTCTCAATCTTTCAAAATCATTATTTATTCCTTTTGAGGCGCACCAACGTTCAAAACATGCAGATTTTCCCAGAGCAAAATCCATATAAGATTGGTTCCATGTTTTCACCAAACTCCTAAATTTGTGTCTATATGCTTCCAGGACCAATTCATAAGCTTGTTTAACAGCATCATAATTTGCCACTTGTTCTGTAGTCAAACTAGAGTATGTAATTTGTGCTTTTCTCTTCAATACATTTTGGAGCATAAGAGGGCATTTTTGGGGCATCTTCTGAGCAACCTTTTCAAAAAGCTGAAAATATGTATCTATATCTCCCTCATCAAAAGGAGGAACTAGATTTACCTCTCTACTAACTAAAAATCTCTCCCCAGGATTTACAGCCTAAATTCTCTTACCTCTTTCCATTTCAATTTTAACTTCTCTAATTGAAACTGTCTGTCCCTTTCAATCTTTCCCAAGTCATATTTTCTTTGTCTTTCATCATCCTCCCTCTTTTTTTCAGCCACCTCTAACTCATATTTCCTTCTTTTTTCCGTTTGCCTCATATATCCTGTTTTTCAGCCTCTTCTCTTTGTTTTTTAACCTCATATTGTTGTCTCTGAAACTCAACATTCCATTTCTCTCTTTCCTCTTCCACCTTCATTTTCTTCAACTCCAATTGCTACTGAAAAGATCTATCCTCTGGAAAATTATCTAAGTCTTTATCAACAAATTTTCCTTCACCTATATAATATTTCATTATAATCCTCTGTATTTGTATTTTCCTCATCCAATGCTTGACTTCAGTCAGCTTTAATGCCTTAAAAATAACCATCAGTTCCTCTTTCCTCTTGTTCTGCTGCTCTGCAGGTGATGGTTGTAACAAAAATATATGAGCATCCATTGCTGCTGCTTTTCCACACACACAAGCTTTAAATGAGCTTGAAAAAAAAAACCCAATTAACTAATAAATTACAAAAACTCCAAAAGAAAAGATCCCAAAACTCCAATTTTCAATCTGAAAGGTCAAGCCCCGAAAAATGTTACGAGCCCAGAGGACCCCAAAACCCAGAAGCAATAGATATTCACCAAGACAAATGGTTACTTAAACTAAAGTTGCTTTTAATTATCTTTAAACATGAAAACAAGATCAAACTTTAACTTATACTATTAACTTAACTAACCTAGTTCTAATTCTAAGTGCATGTTTATGTAATGTGTATGTAAGTCCAGAAAAGTTCTTTGATTCACAGGCCAATCTCACTTTTCATTCCTCCAAGATTCCTGGTTGCAGGCAATTCCTATACTATGCACAGAATTTAACACTTATGAAGTTCACCAGGCTTTGGTGCTTGAAAGGTAAATGGTTACCACTCAGTAAGGTTCTTGTCAGTTTTCAGAGAGAGATTTGTTGTTCGCTGGACACCCACAACTGATTCCTTGTAACTAGCCACTTAAGTGTCTTACCGAAGAAACTTTCCTCCTTAGGGTTTCCAGATAATAACCTTTCTTTCAGTTCACCACAGAGTTCCTTTTTGTTTCACTTATTGCAAGTGAAAAATTAGACAGGCAGTCCTCTCCTCTTGTATGAACAAAAAGGGCTTTGACCAGGTATGACCCATCTTCCAAATCTCTCTCTCTCTCTCTCTCTCTCTCTCTCTCTCTCTCTCTCTCTCTCTCTCTCAGAGAAAAGCCTTTTTTTTCTTTCACCTGTTGCCTTTTTGTAAACAACAATCCATTAGTGAAGTTTCTTGAGCACTCTCCAAAGCTTTTACAAAGGGTCTTGGAGCCGGACTGTCTAGCATGAGCAGAGCGCCAGTGTTTTAAATAAGATCTATTTTAAAGTGTTTGTATGTGATCTATCCTAAAAAACCTGCCCCAATTTATCTCCCAAAAACATATCTATAATCTGTCACTACAGTAATATTTATCATTCCCTCCTTGCCAATGTGGATGTAATTGTTCACATAAGCAAGTAACAAAGATATCAAGTACTATACACATGTGTGGCATAATTTATAACTAAGTATTGGGATGTAGGGGCACGACCCCTCTATTCCCAGGGTTGGGTCTCAATGACAGAGGCATCCCTCTACTGTTAAAAAACAGCTTTTAATTTTCTCACTGTCCCAGTTGTCCATAAACTTTCTGTCTGCCTGCTCTTTTGGCTAATCTTGTCTCTGTTAGTGTGTTTCTGCAGCTCAATGGAATGGAAATTTTTAAGCATTCTCTGTCAATTTTCAATTTAACCATTTATTGATTGAATTTCTTTTTCAGTTTGCAGCCACACTAAGTTAATTTATGATTGAGATTAAAGAGTCCTGAGGGGGAGCGTGGCAAGATGGCGTAAGGAACAGACGTGCCTTCCAGTCCTCTCCTGACTCTGATTTATTGTTTTGTTTTTAAGTGCCCGTTAAAATTCTTTAAAAAGTTTAAAAATAGTAAGGGTAGTTGAATTAATGCCTAATGGTACATTTGTTTAAAAAAAAGTAAAAGAAAACACCAACAGATTGTTAAAAAATTACATTTCCCGAAATTATCTGAGCCTACCTGTTTACAAGAAGCCAGGACTCAGCGTGGAATGGATCCAGGAGAAGAAGCGCAGGATTCGGCATTGGAGCTCCGCTCTGTACCGGTAGGGCTCTCTAAAGAAGGCACTCGGCTGGCTTTAGAACAAAGGGCTGGCCGGGTGCGTGTATTTCAAACAGCAACCGCTGTGAGCGCTGTCACCGAGACTTTGACAGCTGAATCAGCTGGGGCGCCGCCAGCTGGAGAGTTAAAGAGCCGACCTCCGATTGATATAGCGGTGGCGCTGCGAAATGCACCACCAGTCATGACATTTTCCCAGGCATGGATATAATGGAAGCTTTTGATGACATGTGGCTTAAGGATAAGGATAACCCTGACTATCAGCCTCCTGATGTTGCTGAGGGGGCTGTAGCAGGAGTTTCTACACGGAGCCATACTGCAAGAAAGGCTGCTAAACCAAGGGAAGGGACAGAAGACCCTTTGGTTTCTCAGAAACAGCAGGATCCTACCATGTCTGAATCTACTTTTGCTGATATGATTGTTAAGAATCTTGAATTTAAGATGTATTCTTCAATGAAACAGCTAGGTAGCTCTATAACTCACGTCCATTCTAAGCTTAATGAATTGGTGAATATCAATACTCAACAGATGGCAGACTATGGAGCATTTAAACTTGAAACCACTGAAAGACTTGATATGTGTGATCAAGGTTTAGTTGATGTACAAGATCAACTGCAAGATGTAAACAAAACAACTGAAACATTGCAGATTCAAAATAAAAATCTAACAAAAAAAGTTGATTATTTGGAGAACCAATCAAGACGGAACAATGTAAAAATTGTTGGTTTGCCAGAAGATATAGAAGGGCCAGATCCAAGAAAATCTTTTACCGAATGGATTCCACGAGTGTTAGGGCAAGATAAGTTTCCTGAAGGTTTAATATTGGAACATGCTCACAGAGCTTTAAGAAGGAAACCTTTTTCAGGACAGAATCCAAGACCTGTTCTGGTCAGTTGTATAAATTATTGTGATAGAGAGACAATTTTACGTGTGGCTATTAGAAACGCTCAGCAAAATAGATCTCCTTTGATGTTTCAGAATAATCGTGTCTTTTTTTATTCGGATCTGAGTCAAGAAATTATGTTTCAATGACGTGAATTTAATTCTGTGAAAGAGTTGTTGTGGAAAAAAGGATATAAGGCAACTTTTAGGTATCCTGCGGTATTGAAGATTTTTCAGGATGGATATCAGCCAAAGTTTTTTGATAATCCTAAAGAAGCTATGGACTTTGCTCAATCTTTACCGATCATGCAATTTCAAGAATGATGTAGTCTTCCTCGGTCTCCAAAGAGAGTGGAGATACAAGATGGGAATCAGATTCCAAGAAGAAATGGAAACAATGGTGGTCGAAGTGATAAAATTGATTTAAAAAAAATACATTTTTTTTTGGAAGATCTTAATCATTGATGATAGTTTAATATGAAATGGGAGTTGGGAGAGGGAACTGGGTGGGCACTATTTTCCAGAAGTCGTCAGCTACGTGTGAGTTATCTCACACCCAGTATTTTGTGGGAGTTACCGCATTGTGCGGTTTAAACAGGAGGGGGTAGTAGTAACCTCCTGCCTGTTTTTTTTCTTAATTTTTGGGTTAAGGAGTGAAGTTTTTTTTATTACATTTTTTTTTAATTAAAAAAAATCTCTTTTTTTAAAATTTGTTTTTGATTGTAGTTTTAAGAGGGAATAAGAGAAAGGGTTTTTTTTCTTTTGGGGTTTTTTTTCTCCTTTCTTTTTTTTTCTTTTTTTTCTTGTGTTGAGTTGTTGTAAGGAATATCTAAATTGAAGTTTGCTTCTTTTAATGTCCAGGGTTTAAATAATCCCATTAAGCGTAAGATAGTACTTGCTTACTTAAAAAAATTAAAATTTGATGTGGCATTTTTACAGGAAACTCATTTGACAGATAAGGAACATTTGAAACTCAAACATGAATGGGTTGGACAAGTTTTTTATTCTTCATTTAATTCAAAAGCAAAAGGAGTGGCAATTTTGGTGCACATGGATTTACATTTCAGTTACAAAATGAAGAGAAAAATGGCGGAAGATTATTAAAATTGAACTGTACAATTTTTAATGAAGCTTGGACTTTGCTTGATGTTTATGCTCCGAATGTTGAGGATACAGCTTTTGTTGTCGATATGTCTTTATTACTTGGACAATCAAATTCTAATGTGATGATTGGGGGAGATTTGAATGTGGTATTGGAGCCTTTATTGGACAAGTATCCAAGAGTAATTAAGAAATCGAAGATGGCAGTTCAAGTAACTAATATGATGTCAGATTTGAATTTAGTTGATATTTGGCGAAGATTTAATCCTACAGAGAAAGATTTTTCTTTTTATTCGTCACGAATTGATTATTTTTTAATTTCAACACATTTGCAGGATAGGGTTACATCTGTGGATTATAAGGCAAGATTGGTTTCAGATCATTCATTATTATTATTAGAATATCAGAGTTTACAGGATGTTCAGAGAGCTCCAGGATGGAGATTTAATACTATGTTACTGCAAAAACCGGAATTTATTAGTTATTTAAAACAACAAATTGAGGTTTTTATTAGTAATAATAGTAATTCTGTTTCTAGTCATTTTGTTTTATGGGATGCAATGAAGGATTTTTTACGAGGTCAAATTATTAGTTATGCTTCTAAAGTAAAGAAAGAGAGAATTAAAGAGATTGAAGATTTAGAGAAAAAGATAACTGTTACTGAAAAGGAATTTCAAAAATTGCTACTGAAATGCAAAAGAATCAGTTAACTAATTTAAAATTTAAATATAATGAATTACAAACTTATTGGTTTGAATGTTTAATGAATCGAACTAAACATAAATTTTATGAATGGGTTGAGAAAGCTCATGAAGTTTTGTCATGGCAGTTAAAAAAGGAACAATTATCTAGAATTATACCAGTAATTAGAAAGAAATTGGGTATTACTTTTAGTCAAAAGGAAATTAATGAGGAATTTTGTAATTTTTATAAAAAATTATATACTTCAGAATGTAAAGATGTAACTGAGGATGCTATAGATTCTTTTTTGAAAAATATTAAATTGCCACAATTGAATCAAGAAGATAGACAGGAATTAGATAAATCCTTTACAGAAAAGGAAATAGAAACGGCGATAAGAGATATGCCAAATGGAAAGGCACCTGGTGAAGATGGATTTTCTATAGAGTTTTATAAAACTTTTTATGCTGATATATTTCCTATATATAAGGATGTTCTACAACAAATTTATGATACTTTTTGATTACCCGAGTCTTGTTCTAATGCAATAATTACAGTTATACCAAAAAAAGATAAAGGTCCTTTACAGGTTTCTTCTTATAGACCAATATTGCTGTTAAATGTAGATTATAAAATTGTAGCAAAAGCTATGGCTAATCGATTAGCTCAATATTTGCCTAAAATAATACATAGTGATCAAACAGGATTTATAAAAAATAGATATGCGTCAGATAATATTTTGTGTTTAATAACTTTGATAAATAAATCTAAATCTCAGATGAATTATCCAATAGTGGTTTCACTGGATGCAGAAAAGGCTTTTGATAGAGTGGAATGGAAGTTTTTGTTTAAAGTACTTGAGAAATTTTGTTTTGGTTCTTCATTTATTGGATTGATAAAGGCTTTATATAATAGTCCGAAGGCCAGAAGTGCTGTCAATGAGCAGATTTCAGATTCTTTTAATTTAACAAGGTCTACTAGACAAGGATACCCATTGTCACCTGCTTTATTTGCTATAGTTATTGAGCCTTTGGCACAATTAATACATCAAAATGAAAGTGTTAAAGGCATGAGAGTTTTGAATGAGGAATATAATATTAATTTATTTGCTGATGATGTTTTATTATATTTGGTGGATCCGGGTATTTCTTTACCAGCAATTCAAGAATGTTTAGAAATTTATGGTCAATTATCTGGTTATAAAGTAAATTGGACTAAAAGTGAAATTTTAACAATTTGTAAAAATGATTATTCAATGTATAAAAGTATTACAAATTTGAAGTGGACCACACAAATTAAATATTTAAGAATTAATGTTAATACGGAATTTCAAGATTTATATTCAATTAATTATCTTCCTTTAATAAAAAGGATTAAATTAGATTTCATTAAGTGGAAGGATTTGCCTTTGGGTCTATTAGGGACGATTAATACTATAAAAATGAATATTTTTCCCCGAATACAATATTTGTTTCCAATCAATTCCTTGTTTTTTAAATAAAAGTTTTTTTAAGGATTTATATAAAGCAATTAGAGACATTTTATGGAAGGGAAAATTTCCGAGGGTAGCGATGAGAAAGCTGATGTGGGATTTTCAATTTGGAGGTTTAAGATTACCAAATTTTCAACATTATTATGAAGCACCTCAATTTAAATTTCTTAGTGCATTAATGAACATGGACGATCCACCCAGCTGGGCAAAGATAGAAATGGCGTTATTTCAGAAAAAATTTCTCATAATTTTTTGTTTCGATGGAATAAAAATTTATTACGAACTTATGATGTCCCAATATTGAAGCATTTATTAAACTTATGGACAAGTAAAATTAATAAATTGGGGCTCAAAAATAAATGGTCTGGACGATTGCCATTATATAACAATCAACTTGTTCCTTTTACAGTCTATAATATTACTTTGAAACAGAGGGAAAGGAAGGGAATAAAAAAATTATCCAATTGTTTTTCTGAGGGATGTTTTTGTTCTTTTGATGAATTACAAAGGAAATTTGGTATTAGTGGAAACTCTGTATTTGTGTATTATCAATTAAGATCTTTTGTAAAACAGATATGTGGTCGACATATGATTTTATTGCCTGATTCTAATTTTGAGGAATATATATTCCTCAAAAGGGATATATATCTGATTTGTATTGTATTTTACAAGAAATTGATAGTAAAAAAGATTGGGATAAGGATAAGTTGAAATGGCTATTAGGTTTTATAATAGCTGAAGAAGCTTGGATGGAAATTTGTCAGAATAGTATTAGGAAATTGGTTAATGCTAGATTAGCGATGATTAATTACAATTTTATACATCAGTTATATTTAACACCGGAGAAACTAAAAAAGTTTGGTCTTAGTAAGTCGGATTGCTGTTTTCGTTGTGACCAGACGGCTAATATTTTTTTGCAAACTGTTTGGTTTTGTGATCGATTGCAACAGTTTTGGAAAGGTATTCAATCTATATTTAATAGTTTATATTATATTTGTCTTGTATTAGATCCTGGTATATTTTTATTAGGGAATATGCAATCATTAATTGATTTGGGCCTACAAGATTATCAGATTTCTTTTATCTATTTAGCTTTAGCTGTGGCCAAGAAATGTATAGCTCTTACTTGGAAAGATAGAAATATATTAGCTTTAGATAGGTGGTATTTGGAGATGAAGTTCTGTTTGACTATGGAAAGGATATCTTTTTCAATTCAGGATAGGTTGTCTTTTTATAGGTTGAAGTGGACTCCGTTTGCTAAATTTATGTTTGATTTAAATATGTTTTTAAGTTTGATATTTTAGTATTGATAATTTTTAAAAAAAAATTCTTCTTTTTTTTGATGTTAGTATCTTTATTTGTTATGTTTTATCTTTTTTTGTGCAAGGGTTTTTTTTATATATAATTATTGTTCATTTTATTAACTCTTCACTCTTTCACTCTTTATTTGGGGGGGTTGGACTAACTTTAAGCTAGGTTATTAATGTTGTGTACTAATTTGGGGGGGGGGGTTTAGTTTATTTAGTCTGCCGATGTAGTATTGTAATTTTTATTATCTTATGTTTAATCTTTTTACTGTAATTTTCTATTTTATTCATGTTATAAAAATCTTAAATAAAGTTAAAAAAAAAAGAGATTAAAGAGTCCTCCTCTGTGGTGATATATCACTAGCCTACTGCAGGGGACGACTTGTGTACCTGCAGGAAGATCACCGGAGGACACACCACACCTGGCCGGCTGTCAATCATCCGCCAGGATATGAGCCACATCCGATCCCTCGAGGCCAGTCACAGAGTTGTAGCTAACTACAACAGAAGACTTTAAGTAGAATAAAAGATTCTTTTGAATCTTGTGTCTGCTTACTGTCACCACAGTGCATCACATTCTCATAAAGAGAATTGGAGTGTTTTTACCAAAAATAAGGATGGTTTGAAAGTGAATATTCTGATTTAAAAAGGTAGCAGTAAAAATGTACACCTGCAGTAAGCATTTTAAAGTGCTGTTTTCTAAACAAATGTTATAACACACATGTATGGCTCACTTCTTAACATCTTTACTTGGGGGTATAATATAAGGCCTGTGAATCAAATAACTTTTCTGGACTTACATACACATTACATAAGGTAATATATATAATAAGGTATTTCTTGCAAGGCTTTTGAACCATCAAATGCTACAGCATGCATTTAGAATTGAATTGAAAAAAGAACCAAGTTTAATTTGTCCTCAAAGGTGGGTTTGCTGTTGTTCCGATTTGCAGGTGACCTTTTTCAGCTTGATTTAAAATGAGAGATTTAAGACACAAAGTTGTTATTTACTCCATGCTGCTATTAGAGCAGCCTCCTACTTCCGCAGTCACTCTCCTGAGACAAAAGCCCCATCCAGCCGGATGGGACCCAGCAGTAAACTAATTAGCCAGGATTGTTCGCACCTATTCAAGAAGGGGTCCATTTGAAAAAGGGTTCTAAAGTGGAAAGTGGTTAATCTTCTGAAAGCAATATGTAAATGGGAAAAATGATCAGCAATGGGGCTTCCCTGCTAACTTGAAGTAATATATGAAAAATGTGCTCTGATAAATTATTTCTCTTTGATGCCTAAATTTTCTCCATGTATTTTAAGAACTGCTAATTACAAGCCTGCTTTTGTCGATAACATGTTTCATCTTCGGATATTGTCAGTAGAAAATTTAACGTAGGTCTTGAAACAACGCTTAAAATGGTGTTCGTATGAACAACAAAGGAGTAAATCAGTTAGGGGAACTGCAAAAGTGTATCTCTCTCTCTCTCTCAAAGGTCGGAGTTTGGGTTTGAGTAAAAGTGGACAGAACTTAATATATTTTAACCCTGTTGTGTTCTGCTCCTGTTTATTTTTATAAATCATTTCCATCTGTATTTTCCCACACTAAATTGTGTGCTTTTTTCCCCAAACTCATTAATATTTTAATAGTAACGATCAGGTTTTTAATCTGAAATGATAATTTGTGGTCTTTAAATATCCCATTTAATGTAATGACCTCTACAGGGCTTCTGTTTTGACACTTGAGAGCCTCCACTTAGTACCTTCTAGCTTGATATGCTGGAGAAAAGTTCAATGTGTGCCTTTAGGCACTTTCAGGTGGCCAAAATACCCCGATGTAAAGCTGCATATTATACACCTATGCGGTTGTCGGGAGGCCACTTGGAAAGCACAGGACGTGCCTGCGAGGCACACTTTGTAACCCTCCTCTGGGAGGGATCATTGCCGGAGCACTGAGGTTCCCCCAGGCATCTGAATGCAGCCGACTGAAAAAGGCGGGCTGATGACATCGCAGTGATGTCGTCAGCCCGAGACACTTGGTGCGAATTTTGAAACACAGTGTCAGACGTATTTTTCAGCCTTACAGAATAACATTATAATCGAACTATGGCTGCAAAAAAGTCTTCAAACTGGTGTGAAGCAGAGATAAGACTTCTAGACCATCTGTCTCAGGAATCCCAGGAAAGCGAGCTCACTGAGACAGTGAAGGATGGTCCCATATTTGAATGGCTGTCTGGAGTACTCTCAGCACATGGTCATAGCTGCAGTAAAAACCAGGTGGTGTCGGACTCTGGCTTTACCCTACCCTTTAGTCTATGTGTCGTCTGAGTCCAGCGTGCTCGTTGAATAAAGTGATAGGAGAAGGTATTTGGTTCAACAATCAGTTTATTACACAGCACAAGAATAAAGCTTAACAGAGCTCAGGTTCAGTCGTTAGTTCATAGGTCACCTGCTCAGTGAGCTATTTCCCAAGACTGACCCCTATTGTCCAGTCTCTTCTGTTTACATAGATCAACCTTATTATATTGACCAAGAGTTGGCTTTCTTTGCTAGATTCCTTGCATAAGATTTATCTCAAGCAATTTCCTGCTCTGCAGTTATCTAGGGTGTAGACCTCCTATCTTAATCCTCAAGGCCAGAACATCCTCTTGTCTTGATCAGAAATCAATCATACCCCAGATATTTCTAATTATTTCTTTGTTCTCATCTGGTCATAGTCTTCTGTTCTACTCAACACCTCCTTATGACTTAGCATTCCTACTAAATTGGTTTATCCATTTTCTTTGTCTCTGACATTCTCAGTCATGATACTCTTTGTTCTCGTCTGGCCATAGTCTTCTGTTCTACTCAATACCTCCTTATGACTTAGCATTCCTACTAAATTGGTTTATCCATTTTCTTTGTCTCTGACATTCTCAGTCATGATACTCTTTGTTCTCGTCTGGTCATAGTCTTCTGTCCTACTCAACACCTCCTTATGACTTAGCATTCCTACTAAATTGGTTTATCCATTTTCTTTGTCTCTGACATTCTCAGTCATGATACTCTTTGTTCTCGTCTGGCCATAGTCTTCTGTTCTACTCAATACCTCCTTATGACTTAGCATTCCTACTAAATTGGTTTATCCATATTCTTTATCTCTGACATTCTCAGTCATGGTACTCTTTGTTCTCGTCTGGCCATAGTCTTCTATTCTACTCAACACCTCCTTATGACTTAGCATTCCTACTAAATTGGTTTATACATTTTCTCTCTGTATTTGGAGGCAGCAAATGCTACACGTACTATCATCAGCCAACTTTGCTACATACTGTGTCTGTTTCTTAATTGCATTACTATTTCCCTTAAACCGTATAATTGAAGTAAATAGTAAATTGTTACATAGTAATGGATTAATGAATATTACATAGGCATATTTTCTATGATTACTTAACCCCTTGGTTCCAACACTTCTCCCACGTCTACATCATGATAAATCACCGATGTCCTTTTTGGTACATCAGGAAACAAATTTGTATATTTCAAAATCAATTCTTTCAACTTCATCTGTTCTTGTGATTTAAGATGGCCTAACCTTATCTCAAAATTTTCCAAAATTGCAGAGTTAAATAGGGACACAGGAACCATGGTTTCTTTAATGTTACCCTCACAAGATTCTGTTTCCATAATCTTATGATCCATAAGTTGTCAACCCTGTCAACAACTAACACCTCCAATACAGACTGTTCTCCACTACCCTTATCCTCATAATAAGGTTTGAACATATTTATGTGACAAACCTGACTTTTATTCCTTCCATCTGGAGTATTAGCAACATAGTTATCATCATTCAGTTTTGATTTAACTATGTACAAACCAGAAAATTTAGCTCTCAAAGGATTGTCATGTGTTGGGATCAAATTAAAAAAATTACTTCCTGTCTTAAAATTCCTAACTTAAACTTCCCTGTCAAATAAACTCTTCATTTTACCCTGAACCATTTCTAAATTCTCTTGAACCAAAGTCCACACTTTTTGTAACCTATCCATAAATATAGAAACATAATCCAGCAAGTCTAACTGAACATCCTCATTAACCCATTGTTCTTTTATCAACATTAAAGGTCCTCTAACCTGAAGTTCAAACACAATTTCAAAAGGGCTGAACCCTAATGAATCCTGCACAACCTCCCTTGCTGCAAATAACAATAAATGAATACCTTCATCCCAATCTTTTCCACTCTCCAGATAATAAATCCTCATCATATTTTTAAGAGTAGAATGAAATCTTTCCAAAGCTCCCTGAGTCTCAGGATGGTTTACAGATGAAGTGATCTGTTTTATTCTCAACTCATAAATCAACTTCTGAAACAACCCAGACATAAAGTTGATCCTTAATCACTCTGGATCTCTTTAGGCAATCCAAAAACTGTGAAAAATCTTTTCAGAGCCTTTACCACCATTTTGGCTTTAATATTCCTTAATGGTATAGCCTCTGGATATCTTTACGCTGTAATTCTCGCACCAACCCTCTTTTCAATCTTCTTCAGCATGATGCTGAAACAAGCCATGAAAGACCTCAACAATGAAGACGCTGTTTACATCCGGTACCGCACGGATGGCAGTCTCTTCAATCTGAGGTGCCTGCAAGCTCACACCAAGACACAAGAGCAACTTGTCCGTGAACTACTCTTTCCAGATGATGCCGCTTTAGTTGCCCATTCAGAGCCAGCTCTTCAGAGCTTGATGTACTGTTTTGCGGAAACTGCCAAAATGTTTGGCCTGGAAGTCAGCCTGAAGAAAACTGAGGTCCTCCATCAGCCAGATCCCCACCATGACTACCAGCCCCCCCCACATCTCCATCAGGCACGCAAAACTCAAAACGGTCAACCAGTTTACCTATCTCGGCTGCACCATTTCATCGGATGCAAGGATCGACAACGAGATAGACAACAGACTCGCCAAGGCAAATAACGCCTTTGGAAGACTACACAAAAGAGTCTGGAAAAACAACCAACTGAAAAACCTCACAAAGATTAGCGTATACAGAGCCGTTGTCATATCCACACTCCTGTTCGGCTCCGAATCATGGGTCCTCTACCGGCATCACCTACGGCTCCTAGATCGCTTCCACCAGCGTTGTCTCCACTCCATCCTCAACATTCATTGGAGCAACTTCATCCCTATCATCGAAGTACTCGAGATGGCAGAGGCCGACAGCATCGAATCCACACTGCTGAAGATCCAACTGCGCTGGGTAGGTCACGTCTCCAGAATGGAGGACCATCGCCTTCCCAAGATCGTGTTATATGACGTGCTCTACACTGGCCACCGTGACAGAGGTGCACCAAAGAAGAGGTACAAGGACTGCCTAAAGAAATCTCTTGGTGCCTGCCACATTGACCACCGCCATTGGGCTGATATCGCCTCAAACCGTGCATCTTGGTGCCTCACAGTTCAGCGGGCAGCAACATCCTTTGAAGAAGACCGCAGAGCCCACCTCACTGACAAAAGACAAAGGAGGAAAAACCCAACACCCAACCCCAACCAACCAATTTTCCCTTGCAACCGCTGCAACCGTGTCTGCCTGTCCCGCATCGGACTTGTCAGCCACAAACGAGCCTTCAGCTGACGTGGACATTACCCCTCCATAAATCTTCGTCCGCGAAGCCAAGCCAAAGAAGACACGTAATTGTTAATAAGTACTTATACCCAGACTTAGTTTTAGGCAGGGGACCTTACACAACCTATAATGTGAGAGATGAGTAAAACTAATATGAAAATATGTGTAATGAATAAAGCCAGTATGAATAGGATAAGGGTAGATAATAGAATGTAGGAAGTAAAGTTAGTCTTCTAGCCTTAGAGAGAGTCAGCAAGTTCCGCATATGTAATTAGTAAGCTTAGATAGAATTAGCAAGTTCTGCATATAAGAGTTAGTAGCCCTGAGGGTTGGGAAGGTGTGAATAAGGACAAAGGCAGGTTTGTGAATAAGGACAATGACATGATGGGACACAGACAGGATACCCCCTTGTCCCCCAAGTTCACAGAAACAGCACATAGGCAGACAGGATTTCCTAATGCCAAACTTATCCAGGAGGCAGAAGAATGTTAGGGGGGGGGAGGGTACCTCTACACTGAAATGAACTGTATAAAAGTTGGGTGAGCCCCAGTATGTGTGTGTATTCCCAGGGAAAGGGAAAGCACCCAACTTTGCATTGTTGTATAATAAATGTTCTTTGTTCTCAATTTAAGTCTCAAGCAAATTCTGTGAAGATACTTCTGTTTCTCACAATAATAACCCTAGTGAAAGGTTCCCCAACAACAAGAATAGGTTGCAATGGAACTACTGGAGGACCCTGGTTAGGTTTCCCCACACCTGACAAAAGTGACATGTCTGGCACCAATTTACAAAATCCTTCCTCAAACCAGGCAAGAAATATTGTTTCAAAATCTTATTCATAGTTATCTTTACCTCCTTTTGTTGAGTGGCCACTTGTTGTTATCTCCACACCACAATCGACCGTTGTTTCGTCTCTTTCTCTTCCGTCACTTCTCCATCTTCATCACGTCGGGGTCAACAAATTGTCGGACTCTGGCTTTACCCTACCCTCAATTTAGTCTATGTGTCGTCTGAGTCCAGCGTGCTCATTGAATGAAGTGATAGGAGAAGGTATTCGGTTCAACAATCAGATTATTACACAGCACAAGAATAAAGCTTAACAGAGCTCAGGTTCAGTCGTTAGTTCATAGGTCACCTGCACAGTGAGCTATTCCCCAAGATTGACCTCTGCTGTCCTGTCTCTACAGTTTATATAGCTCAACCTTATCATACAGAACAAAAGTTGGCTTCCTTTGCTGGATCTCATTATCATACAGAACAAAAGTTGGCTTTCTTTGCTAGATTTCTTGCATAAGATTTATCACAAGTAATTTCCTGCTCTGCAGATATCTGGGGTATAGAGCTCCCATCTTAATCCTCAAGGCCAGAATATCCTGTTATTTTGATCAGAAATCAATTCATACCCCAGATATTTCTAATTATTTCTTCATCTGGCCATGTTCTTCTGTTCTACTCAACACCTCCTTCTGCCTTCTTACTGAGTTATTCCATTCTCTTTGTTTCTGACAGTCTCTGTCAGGATTCTCTTTGTTCTTGTCTGGCCATCGGCTCCTGTGCTAATCAACACCTCCTTTTGCCTTAACATTCCTACTAAATAGTTTCATACATATTCTCTCTTTTGTATTTGGGGAGCAGACAATTCTAAACCTACTGTAATCAGCCAACTTTGCTACATACTGTGGCTGCCCCTTACTTACATTACTCTTTCCCTTCACCATGAGGTAAATATTAAATTGTTACATAGTACTGGATTCATGTATACAAAATGAATAGTACATAAGCATATATTCTACATATTTTCTATGATTAATTAACCCCTATATTCCAACAGTGGTTACAAAGCTGAAGAGCCTGAGGAAGAAATTCCATGCAGTCGTGGACCACAACAGGAGGAGCGGCAGTGGGCGCAAGGAGTGGCAGTACTTTGATCAGTGCCACACTATCTGGGGGGCTAGCTGCTCAGCTACTCCCTTGAATGTAGCCAGTGCTCTGGAGAACCCTGATTCCCCAGAGCTCATCCCTGAGGGATCTCAGGCATCAACCAACAGTAATGGTGGAGGAGTCATGCAGGTCCAGGAGGTGCAGGCTGCCACGGAGGACTCCGCTGGCATGGATTTGGATGCTCCCAAGAGAGGCAGCGCAGAGTTCACCATCCCTGGAAATGGCGAGGTGGCACTCTCACTACAGAACACAGGTACAGTAGCATTGAGGTTGTGCGTATGGAGAAGCACATAATTCCAATACTGATGCACTTTTCCTGTTTTGACCCACAGCCTCTGGTCCCAGACGCAAGCACCAGCGGCTGACTAAGGATCAGGTTCTCGCTAAGGAGCTGCAGGCGATGATGACGGCACTTGACAGGGAGGACAGAGAGGGGGACCGCCAGCGTGCAGAGGAGTCGCTGGAGCAGGAAAGAGCCCTGTTCGCCGACCTGAGGGAGGAGGAGGAAGCAATGCACTGGTCTGAAGTGGATAGGCAGGTCCAGTCAGTGACTGGGTTGTCAGCTTCCCTGCAGGAACTCAGTGCCGCAATGGACAGGCAGTCTTCCATCTTCAACAGAATGGTCACGTGAATGGAGGCCTGTCTGTCCCCATTCCCACAGTCATATGGTCTCCCTAATCCCATGTACTCAGCCCCTCCAGCCAGCATGCCATTTCATTCCACACCAGTGCATCACAGTAGTGGACACTTGGACATGACTGAGATGCTGGGGTCCAGGACAGGTTCCTCCACCTCCCCCCCCCCACTTCATTCCTCTTAATGCTGGAATGAGGTGTGCATCCAACTAAACTTCCTTAATGTTGCTAACTCACTGTTCATTTTTGTTGTTCGTAAAGCCCTGAAATGTGTAATTTTCTGTGCAGCACGTTAAGGATTGAAACACTCAGCAGTGAAATGCTATGGTGCCGGGTGGAGGTGTTTGTTGTTTTTACCGTTTTTGTGTTTGTTCTGTGGTGTTCAAGTGTGGAGTGGATTTGCACTGTGTTTTGTCCATTCCATGGTTTACATGTAGTTTGGTGCATACTTTGAATTGTTATATCGTGTTATCTACCTCAGATATTTATGAAGCAATAAGGTTTCTTGGAAAACAATTTTTATTAAATTTTTGACAAGCACTGAAGTCTCAGGTTTCATTTATATGCAATTGTTCCTTCCCAAGAACACAGTGTCACATAAGATGCCAGGCAGCAGGCTCATGTCGCCGCATTCGGTGGTGGGGGGGGGGGGGGGGGGGGAAGGGTGGAGGGGGGAGCAAGTTGTGGGAATTGGGGGGCTGGGTGGCAGGGACAAACCCGAGTGGCAGTCGCTACCCCTGAGATTCACCCCTCCCCCTTACAGGCTGGACATAATCGCAAAATGGGTGGCCTGGTGGCCATGGGCCTGCTGATCGTGACAATCTGGGCTATTGGTTGCAGGGCCATCTGCTTCAACTAATGTCCACTCTGACAGGATGTCATCCTTGTTAATCTCACATATATTGTTCAGTACACAGCAGGCAAACACAACAACTGGGACAAAGGCAGTAGAGATATCCAGACGCTTGGACAGGCACTTCCAGTGGCCTTTTACATGGCCAAACGCATGTTCCACCACTATCCTTGCAGAATTAAGGGCCTTGTTAAATCTTCACTGATCTGGATCCAGTACTCGGTGCTGTGTGAACCCCTTCATCAGCCAGGTTCTTAGGGGGTATGCCACATCACCCACAAGATGCGCTGGAACCTCCACTCCTGTGGGTACAACAATGCAGAAATGTAATTAATTTGTACACCTGCCCATTGACACAATAAGCGTGCATAACGTTGACATGTAGCTTTGAAGGGTGAATACTCACATCACGTGGGAAGAGGTATCCGGCCTGGTCCTCTGCCTTTCTATATAGAGGAGAGTTGGCAAGCACTCGGGCATTATGCCAACCCACAAACACATCTGAGAAGCTGTAACATGAATGGAAAGCGCATTGAAGTTATAGACATTGAGACGGGAGGTGATAAAGATCAATGGCTTTAACTCGCCAGAACCTGTGGTCGACCACCGCTTGCAGAACCACCGAGTGCCACCCTTTGTGACTGTAGTAGGCTGCAGCATCCACGCTGGGTGTGATAATGGGAATGTGTGACCCATCAATGGCACCAGTACACATTGGGTATCCCCTTTGTGCAAAGCCATCAATGGTCTCTTGGAGACGTGTTCCACTTGGCAGGGAGATGAAGCGTTTACCAAGGAACTTCCTCAAGGTGGCAGTCACCTCCTGTACAACCATGCACACTGTGCTGACGCCTATTCCAAAGATGGTACTGATGGATTGATACTCACAAGGGGTGGCATACCACCACAGGGCCACAGCTAATCGAAGTCCTGACTCCAATGGTAGCTGCAAGTCTGGTCTATCTGGCTTCAGGTGAGGTTCTATGAGTTCCAGCACGAAGTGAAAGGTGCCACGCTATAATGCGCGTTGAAAGAACCAAAGACTTGTTGATCCAAACCAAGGCTTTTATTAACTAAATGACTGGAGCATATCACAAGTAGGTTGACCAGTCCAGAATGACCTGGTCTGGCTCGGAGCAATCCTTTAAGACCTGCCAGTAGGTGTGGCTACACTCTCAGCCAATCACAGTCATCCTACACTACCATCTGTACATATGTACATATCCGGTCAGGGGGTCTGACCATCCGGTGTGACCGCTGTGGCGCCGGGATTGGGGTCGCCAGAGTCGTATCACCAGAAGGCCTATAGGGTCTGGCCATTGCTTCGCTCAATTCCCCAACACCATTGTCAACAGTCTGGCCTGAGCTGGTGGAGTGTTGCTGGTCCATCTGTTCAAGCACATGATCTGGGGGAGAAGGAATGGGGGAGGTTGGGTTAAAGGCACTGCTGCATCTGATCCGGGCTTGGGCTAGGTTCCTTTCCGAGACTGTGTCCTCCCGTCCATCTGGGTACTCAACGTAGGCATAATGTGGGTTTGCATGGAGCAGAGTCACTCAGTCAACCAAGGGGTCCTTCTTAGAGTACTGGATGTGGCATCGTAAAAGGACTGGACAGGGAACCTTGAGCCATGCCAGTATGGTCGTACCTGACTCAGATTTCCTCGGGAAAGAGAACATCCTTTCATGGGGGGTGGTATTGGTTGCGGTGCATAGGAGGGAGCGGATGGAGTGTAGGGCACTAGTGAGCACATCCTGCCAGCGAGAGGTGGGGAGACCTTTGGACCAGAGGGCAAGCGCATCCGCTTTCCAGACAGTGGCATTCTCTCATTCGACTTGCCCATTACTGTGTGGGTTATAGCTGGTGGTCCTGCTTAAAGCAATACCATGCTCCAGAAGGTACTGCCGCAGCTCCGCGCTCATAAACGAGGACCCCCTGTCACTGTGGATGTAACTGGGGTACCCGAAGATGGCGAAGATGCTGTGCAGGGCCTTTATAACTGAGGAGGCAGTCATGTCTGAGCAGGGCACAGCACACTGGAAGTGGGAATACTCACCGATGGCCGTAAGGATGTAGGTGTTACGGTTGGTCGACGGTAGGGGCCCCTTGAAGTCTACGCTGAGATGCTCAAAGGGGCGGGTGGCTTGATGATGTGGGTGTTCTCCGGATGGAAGAAGTGGGGCTTGCACTTAGCGCACACTGGGCAGGCCCGGGTCATGGAGCGAATCTCCTTGACCGTGTGGAGCAGGTTGTGAGATTTGATGAAGTGCGCAAACCTAGTGACCCCTGGATGACAGAGCTCCTTGTGGAGTTTCTGTAGCCTGTCCAGTTGCATGTTGGTGCAAGTCCCCCTGGATAGCGCATCTGGCGGGTCATTGAGTTTACCTGGCTGATACAGTATGTCATAATTAAAGGTGGAGAGCTCGATTCTCCACCTGGCAATTTTGTCATTCTTGATCTTACCTCGATGGGAATTGCTAAACATGAAGGAGATCGCGCGTTGGTCAGTCAGCAGCGTAAAGCGCCTGCCAGTGAGGTAGTGTCTCCAACGACATACTTCTTCGACTATGGCCTGCGCCTCCTTCTCGACAGAGGAGTGTCAGCTCTCAGGAGCCTGGAGGATTCTGGAGAAGAAGGCTACTGGCTGGCCGGCCTGGTTCAAAGTGACAGCCAGTGCAAAATCAGACGCATCGCTTTCAACTTGGAACAGAATGGACTCGTTGATGGCGTGCAGCTTTGCAGCAGCGATGTCCGATTTGATGCGGTTGAAGGCCGCTCTGGGTTTGGTTGACAGGGGGAAGGAGGTGGTCTTGATGAGTGGCTGTGCCTTGTCGGCATAGTGTGGAACTCATTGGGCATAGTAAGAGAAAAAACCCAGGCAGTGTTTGAGTGCCTTCTGGGTGTAGGATGGGGGCATCCATAAGGGGACGCATGCGGTCAGGTTCCGGCATGACCACCCCGTTCTCCAGCACACAGCCCAGAATTGCGAGCCGAGTGGTCCGGAAGACACACTTGTCGAAATTGTAGGTCAAGTGCAGCTGAGTTGCAGTCTGAAAAAATTTCTCAAGGTTGGCATCATGATCCTGCATGTCAAGGCTGCAGATGGTGACATTGTCCAGATACGGGAAAGTAGCAGTCAGCCTGTTCTGGTTCACCATCTGGTCCATTTCCCGCCTGAAGGCCGCGACACCATTCGGGACCCCAAAGGGTACCCTGAGGAATTGATACAGCCGGCCATTCACCTCGAAGGCCATGAAAGGTCAGTCTTCTCGGCGGATCGGGAGCTGATGATAGGCCGAACGTAAGACAATGGTGGAAAATACATGGTATTGGGCAATCTGATTCACCACATCCATGATCTGTGGAAGGGGGTACGCATCCAGGAGCGTGAAGCGGTTGATTGTCTGGCTGCAGTCAACCACCATCTGCGGCTTCTCCCCGTTTATAACAACTACTACCTGGGCCCTCCATGGACTCGAGCACCTCATTTGTGATAAATTTCCTGTGTTCAGAACTATATTGCCGGCTTTTGGTGGCCACAGGCTTCCAGTCAGAGGTGAGGTTTGCGAAAAGTGCTGGCGGAGCAACTCGAAGGGTAGTGTTGGAACCAAGGGGTTAAGTAATCATGGAAAATATGCCTATGTAATATTCATTATGTATTCATTAATCCATTACTATGTAACAATTTACTATTTACTTCAATTATATGGTTTAAGGGAAATAGTAATGCAATTAAGTAACAGACACAATATGTAGAAAAGTTGGCTGAGTATAGTACGTGTAGAATTTGCTGCCTCCAAATACAGAGAGAAAATGTATAAACCAATTTAGTAGGAATGCTAAGTCATAAGGAGGTGTTGAGTAGAACAGAAGACTATGGCCAGACGAGAACAAAGAAATAATTATAAATATCTGGGGTATAATTGACTTCTGATCAAGACAACAGGATGTTCTGGCCTTGAGGATTAAGATAAGAGGTCTACACCCTGGATAACTGCAGATCCGTGTCTGAGGGACGATGGGCCAACATTTACTGGGGCTGCTGGAACCAGAGGACCCACAGAAGGGAGGGCTGCTAAAGCTTTATAATCAATGGAAGCCGTGGATCCAGACGTTACATCCGTATACCCCTCCCTTGGACCCCCTCCATGTTATCCTCTTTTACGATAGAGATGGGGATGAAATTTATCAGCATGCCTTTTATGAAGAGGTAGAGGGCATGCAATGGGAGATTAATTCGGACTACATAGTGTTAGGAAAGGAGGGAGTGGCCGCTACGGTTTCACTGACATCTGAGCAGCTGGAATGGTATGTGATGGCCGGTGAGGCTATTCCTCATGTCACTCTTGCAATTGGCACTAATCACCAGGCAAAAGATTTGGGACCGATGTGTCAGAACTTGATGTCCTTGAGGGACTGGTCCAATACTCAAATACCTATAGTGCAGTTCTCTCCATCTGGTCAGGCGTACAGGATTTTGAACCCTTCAAATGATCGGGTCCTCCTTGAGCATACACAGATTGAACGCTTTCATGGTAGAGAAAAGATGGATCATCCCGACTCTGCCCCTATGTTAGATTCTCTCCCTGAGGAACTTTGGTCAGTGGAACCAGTAGACATGGGTTTTTGCCAGCAGGTTGATCCCATAACCTTTGAACTTTCAGATTATACTCCCATTTGGCAGACACAGTATCCCTATAAACCCGAGGCTGAGGTTGGTCTGGCAGATACCATTGATGGCCTAATATATTCAGGGGTGCTGGAGCATTTGTGTTCGAGTTGGAATACACCCATCTTACCTGTTCCGAAACAGGACACAGGCAAATATCGGATGGGCCATGACTTAAGGCGCATCAATGGTATTGTGCGAACACCCACAGTTCCAGTACCGAACCCATATACCTCCATGACTGCTTTAACTCCAGACCACAAGTGGTTCTCTTGTATAGATTTAGCAAATGCTTTCTTTTGTTTGCCACTTGCAGAACAGTTTAGAGATATGTTTTCCTTTACGTATAGAGGTATAAAGTTACATTATACTCAACTCCCGCAGGGCTTTATCTTATCCCCAGGGATTTTCAATCAGGTTTTGAAAGAACAGCTGGGGGGGGCTAGTACTGCCAGGTGGGGTAGTTCTGATCCAGTACGTAGATGACATCTTATTGGCAGCACCTGAGCCTGTCTCCTGTTTGGAGGCCACAAGGCTCCTGCTAAAGCAGCTGTTCAAGGCAGGTTTTAAAGTCTCTCGTTTAAAGTTGCAATGTTGCAGACAAGTGGTCTCCTTTTTAGGAAGAATGGTCTCAGCGAAAGGTACAGAGATATCCCCTGTGCATCGAACAGTGATACTACATCATCCAAAACCAAAGACAGTTAAGGAAATGCTTTCCTTTTTGGGCTTGATGGGATAGAGTAGGCAGTTTATCCCATCGTATGGTGAGTTGACACATCCACTGCGAACTTTGGTGAATGAGCAGGGGATGAGGAATCTGGGGGCTACACTTGATTGGACTGCACAGGCTGAGATGTGTTTTATTTTACTTAAGCAAGCTCTTACAACTGCCATAGACTTGGCAATTCCAAATTATAGAGACCCTTTCTTTTTGGATGTTTCTGAAAAAGCACACACAATTAATGGTGTCCTTTTTCAGAAAAAAGGGGGTGGAAGATGTGTGCTCATGTATGTGAGTATCACACTGGATCCGACTGAAGACAGACACCCACTATGTACGAGATATGCAGCGGGAGTAGCAAACATTTTACAAAAGGTAGCACACATAGTGATGGGACATGCCCTGACGGTATTAACAACACACAGTATTGTAGCATTTGTGAGCTCGACACAGTTTACAATGACGTTACTGAGGCAGACAAGACTGGAAAAGATCCTGAATGCTCCAAATATTACGTTTACCCATGAAAGCATTAACATGGCAGACAATATGGGAGAGGGAGAACCACACTGTTGTGAAAAGAGGGTTGTAAGAGATATTAAAATAAGACCTGATTTACAGGCTACACCTTTGAGAGAACCAGATTAAACCTTATTTACAGATGGTTGTTGTTACAGACACCCCACGGACGGATTAAAAGCCGCCTATGCGGTATTATGGAAAACTACAGAAGGATTTGAAGAAATTATTACAGGGACAGTGAGAGGAAAGGAGTCAGCACAACTGGCCGAACTACAGGGAATGAAAGCAGCATTAGAATGGGAAAAACGAAAGGAGGTAAATATATATACAGATTCGGCACTACAGGTTGAGCTTAGTCAATGGATTAGAAGTGGGTTTTTAACAGCAGCAAGGACCCCAATTAAACACGAGAAGGATGTTAGGAAATTGGCTGAGGCCCTCCTGAAATCAAGGGCATTAGCAGTTATTAAATGTAAGGTCCATGATAAAACAGATACGATGGTAGCTCGGGGAAATCAGGAAGCAGACACGGCCACAAAAAGGGCAGCAGGGTATGGCCCTCAGTTTATTATGACACAGGCAGACAGAACGGCACATGACTTATTGCCACCTTGTGAGGTAGGAGTAATAATTCAGGAACAGGCGAAGGCATCACCCCAGGAAATGATGGTATGGAAAGAAAGAGGGGCAACCGAAGATCAGGGACTGTGGAGATCAATGGATGGTAGGCCAGTATTACCATCTGGACTCATGAAACCCCTCCTGGAGGAGGTGCATGGGTTAACCCACTTTGGGAAGAAACAGATGATAATGTATTTGATACATTGGTGGCACCCCTTCCTGCCCGCGATGGTGGAGAATCATATCAGAGAGTGTAAGGTATGTATGACATATAATGTCAAGGCGACTGTGAAACCTCACGAAGGACAGTTTCCGTGGCCTAAGTTACCAGGGCAGGAAATTGTAATTGATTACACGGACATGATAGAGAGGGCAAGGGGATATTGATACCTCTTAGTAGCAGTAGATGTGTACACAGGTTGGCCAGAGGCAATCCCTGCCAAAAGAGAAGATGCAAAGACGGGAATTAAGTTCCTAATCAACCAGTATATTCCTATACATGGATTTTCTGGGAAGATCAGGTCAGATAATGGGAGTCATTTTAAGAGTAAAGATTTACAGGAGGTAGAAGCGATGTTGGGGTTAAAACATGCCTTTGGAATGGTGTATCATCCACAATTCCAAGGGTAAGTGGAGAGGATGAACCAAACAATAAAAGGTAAGATCGGAAAAGTGCAGGCAATTAAATTGGGTGGATGCGCTGACCCTGGCATTGATGTCAATAAGGAGTTCGGTAAGTTCAGTGACAGGATTTACTCTGTATGAACTACAAACGGGGCTCCAATATCTGGGACCTGGAGCCGGGATTCAGACCACGAAGGAAGAGGTAAGCCCAATGAGATGTAAGCTTTATTATGATAAACTAACGGCTCTGGTATCAGCTTTTTCACAACAGGTTGCAAGTACCGAACGGAAAGGTGAAACACCGATACCATCCGTTGTTGAGTGGGTTCTGCTAAAGGTGATCAAGAGAAAGTGGTTGGAGCCCAGGTGGACAGGGCCCTACAGAGTGGTGGAAAGAACGCCCCATGCAGTTCGACTACAAGGAAAAGGAGAGACTTGGTTTCACTGGAGTCAGTGTGCACCTACTCGGACCCTGGAACAGACTTGAACGGAGATGGCTGAGACCCAGTAAAGAGACTTTGAACTAAGAACTTTTACAGATTTTATGAAGGGCATTATTGAATTACTGTGATTGTCTATTGGACATTGATATATATAGCTGATAGAATGACGCATGTGATTATAATAATGTTGGTCCTGATAACAGCGATCCTAGTCAGAGCCACAACGCTGACACCGACCCCAAGTCGGCACACGTCCAGATTCGGGTGGGCCAAACAGAATACGAATAGAACCCATAGAAATTTGACGTGCGCAGCGGGATAACATTTATATTGGGAATTAGAGTTAGAAGGCTGATTGCCACAGTAACAGGTTTGATTGCTGAAGTAAAGGATCGTACTAAGTTAGTAGGAATTCGATCCGAATTACTCGCTTTAAAATACGAGGGAGAAGTTTAATTGGTTGGGGGACTTGTTGGAACCAAGGGGTTAAGTAATCATGGAAAATATGCCTATGTAATATTCATTTTGTATTCATTAATCCATTACTATGCAACAATTTACTATTTACTTCAATTATACAGTTTAAGGGAAATAGTAATGCAATTAAGTAACAGCCACTGATGTAGCAAAGTTGGCTGAGTATAGTACGTGTAGAATTTGCTGCCTCCAAATACAAAAGAGAGAAAATGTATAAACCAATTTAGTAGGAATGCTAAGGCATAAGGAGGTGTTGAGTAGAACAGAGACTATGGCAGACGAGAACAAAGAAATAATTAGAAATATCTGGGGTATGACTGATTTCTGATCAAGACAACAGGATGTTCTGGCCTTGAGGATTAGGATAAAAGGTCTACACCCTAAATAACTGCAGAGCAGGAAATTGCTTGAGATAAATCTTATGCAAGGAATCTAGCAAAGAAAGACAACTCTTGGTCAATGTAATAAGGTTGATCTATATAAGCAGAAGAGACTGGACAATAGGTGAGCAGGTGACCTATGAACTAATGACTGAACCTGAGCTCTGTTAAGCTTTATTGTGAATCCGAACTGATTGTGAAACCGAATACCTTCTCCTATCACTTCATTCAACGAGCACGCTGGACTCAGACGACACATAGACTAAATTGAGGGTAGGGTAAAGCCAGAGTCCGACAGTAGAAAGACTACAGGTGAGGCCCTGGGGTGCGGGGACAGGTGGCTCGGACTGCCGCTGGCATGAGTTTTCCAGGCTGGAGTGGTTACAGACAGAGAGCGGAGCGTGAGGCCCCCCAAAGTGCAGGGAAATTATTTGAAATTGACACTGAAAATCCAGTTCCAGCAGAGCAGGGGCGCACAATTGGGGAAGGACTAATAGTTTGAAGTCTGTGAATGTGATGCCCTGGACTTTCAGGGTCACCATGCAGTACCCCTTTACCCCAGTCAAGAGCGATCTGGTCGCCAATGAAATTCTCTGTGTAGTGGGGAGAATAGTTAGTCTGCAACGGTGGGCCAGGTCCGGGTGAATAAAACTGTCAGATGACCCCGAGTCAAATAAGCAAGTGGTATAGTGTCCATGCACTTTAATCAGTTCCATTGCTTTTGTGAGGGGTTGGGGGAAGTCCTGGTCAAGGGTTATTGATGCAGAGACTTGTAATGTAGACAGTGGAGTCCTGCGTGATGACATCACGCAAACAGTGTGGCCTGAAAAAACAGTGTCTGGGAGGTGGTGCTGCTCCCTGAAGCCAAAGATGTCGTTCCTTGCCGTTGGTGGTGGGGCAGTCAGTGGGGAGGCGGTCAGTGGTGGCGGATCCCCGGACGGCAGCTTCGGGACCCTGTTCGGCAGCATTGGCGGGTACCGGGTCGGCAGCGTCGGCATGTCCCCGGTCGGCAGTGGTGGTGGGTCCCCAGTTGGCAGCAACGGGTCCCTGGTCGGCGGTGGCTGCGGGCGTTGAGGTCGGGGCTGGGGCCTGGTCGGATGTTAGGGTGAACATAATTGCGGCGTGGTTGAGTTGTACCTTGCGCGCTCGGCGTCTTCCCCATGATGTCAGGCGCTGCCGCGCAGTGGAGTCCTCACTCTCATTAGACGAGAGCTCTGAGGAAGAAGTGTTTGAAATGGAGAGTGGCAATTTGGCTTCACACGAGGCACGGTGTTTGATGGTGGCCCTTTTTTTTCAGACTGGCCATTTTTAAGGCGCTTCTGCCACCTGGCTTTTCTCACCGCGAACTGGGACCTGCTGTGCTTGTTCCTCCTGCAGAAACAACACTTTGGGGTTGCATCGGGCAGCGTAGCAGCAGTAGTAGGGTAGAGGGAGAGCATCCTACTTACATCAGAGTGTGGGGTCCAGCCCCGAGAGTACATGTCCATACTTAAGACCGCAGCCTCCATTGTCTCTGCGATCCGGATCACGTCCTCTATGTTTTCTCCCTCATGCTCTAGCAGGCGCTGCCTCACATCATTCGATCGAACCCCGGCCACATAGGCATCCCGAATGTGATCATCTATGGTCTCCTCAGCATTTCTGTCTGTGCAGGCACAGTCCCTGCCCATTGCCCTTAGTGCCTGAATATAAGCTTTACAGGACTCACTGGGCTGTTACCTCTTTGTAGCAAGTTTGTACTGAGCATAGACCCTGTTCACTGGTCGCGCATAGAGCCCTTTCAGCACCTTCATGGCTGCGGCATAAGTGGTCGTGTCCTGGACACTCTGGTAGACTCTTGGGGACACCATAGTCATCAATATTAGTAGTCGATGGCTGTCCTCTATCACGGCAGGATTAGAGAGCTGTAAGCATGTTTCGAAGCACCTCACCCAGTGCTTAAAGTCATTCGAGGCTGTAGCTGACTGTGGGTCGATGTCAAGGCATTCCAGCCGTAGCATACATTCCATCCCTTCAAATTTATTTTTAGTTAATAAAATTATAATGCGCGTCGAAAAAACCAAAGACTTGTTGATCCAAACCAAGGCTTTTATTAACTAAAAGACTGGAGCATATAACAAGTAGGTTGACCAGTCCAGAATGACCTGGTCTGGCTAGGAGCAATCCTTTAAGACCTGCCAGTAGGTGTGGCTACACTCTCATCCAATCACAGTCATCCTACACTACCATCTATACATATACACATTGGTGATAGAATCTGTACTATCACACATGCGACATACGAAAGTGTCTCCTCCACTCAGCAGCATCATATTTGGTGAGGACATTACTCCAGAACCCTGGGATCGGTTCAACCTCCAGAGAGACCGATGTGTCACTACAGCTAATTGACTGACAAGCAGCATTTGCCTTCATCTGTGGCGCCTATGTTCTGCGCGCCTTTCAGCCTCTAACTGCCGCCTTCTTGCCCACAACCTTTGCAGGAACCTTCTTCTGATTGCACCTATACGATTTTCAGATCTCAAGGACATGTGAAGAACTTCAACAGCATTAATGGACTTACCGAGGATTTGATGTATCTTGTTCTGAACACGGAGAAAGGCTGAAACCATCATCATTATGTCTCTTGCTTGCTCCAGGTCCGGTATAATCCTGTGTTCCTTCTAGTTGGGCTCAAACTGACATCACATCAGTGAACGGGTGTACAGCTGACTCTGGACAGGAGCTGGAGTGCGCTCCGAGGCGCCTTCCATGCAGCCGTCCCTTTCAGGTGGCCAGCGCTGCACTTTTAGCGCTGCCACCTGAACAACAATTCCACAGGTCCGATTCTGCTTCTGCAGGCCCATTCTTGGCGGAGAATGCACCTGAAAGTGCCTTTTTTGGACAAGCTTTTACCGTTTTTGCTGTTGCTCCATTTCCCTACATCATCCCCCTCTTTTTCTTCTAATACATCATTCTGTTTTCTTGTTTCTTTATTCATCATTAAGTGCTTTTGTTTATTTTCCTCATCCCTCTTCTCTTGTTGTTTATCATGCCAGTCGCACTCCGACTGCAATACCTGCCACGTTTTTTGTTGTCCATTTTGAGTGCTAAACTACTAGGTCTCTGTTGCTAATGTAACCTTGCCAAAGATTTTTCTTCCTCATCCCATTTTCTTGTGAGCTTCTTCTTTCCAAAGTTTTTTCCATTTCTTAGATCCATCTTTTTCCCATATAAACTGTTCTGCCTTGGCATTTGTACTGGTATTCCATGTCCTTCCTACTGGCCATGATTCAGATCCTAGTCTTTTAGTTCTCACCGCTGTTTACCATGGTGAAGATTAATATAGCTCATTGGGGTACCATCCTAGCTTTTATCGATAGCCCGACCCATTTCCCAGCCTTAGCTCCAAATGATCCCAGATGGTATTTCCTTGTGGCAAGGTATACTGTACTGACTAAATCATCTGCCAACTGACCCTTTCAACGAGTAGGAAAAATTTAGCGCAAGTTACCAAAGTATCCTGATTCCAAATAGTCAAGTATCATAATTGAATGGGGTGAAACACCGATTCCGAATAGGTTAAATAGATCAGGTTAAATAGACAATTTGCCCAAAACGATACTCAAGTATCAGAATGTAACCTTTCACTACCAGCCTCTGAGATATTTGTATGGGCCAAACCTTCCCCAGCGGTTATAAGGTATCTTTTTCATCTACGAACTGACATTTGCATTTGGCAAGACAGGGTTATAGACTATCCCTGTAGTCAATCCCGTAGTCAGTGGTCAGGTATTGTAATTTAGGAACCTCTCCTGTTCAACTAGTTCAAATAGGTTAAATAGATCTGTTGATGCTACAACCAATTGCTCAAAAATGCTACCCGAGTGTGGTTGATAGCCTTGCACATAGACTCGCAACCAGCAGGACAGTTTGCTCACAAATCACAATCAAAATTCTTCTTAACTCACCACTGTGTCTTGGGCTATGCGTGTGGCTCTTTTACTCTCGGCAGAGAACCAGATCAACCTCGTATGAGGGACCACAATGTTACCCTGGGTGAGTGAAGGAGTTTGGGCTCAAGTGTAATATTGTGTAAGGTAACATTATGCAAAATGTAAAACATAAGCTGTAGCAATACCTTCAAAGAATTTGTTTGCAGGAAAATGCCTTAAATATTGTACCCTGTGACCGTGTTCTTTGAATGAGGTTCAAACAGTACTAGTGAGATGACTCTGTCTACCCACCATTGGCACCCTTCATTCCTGCTGGCGTGACTCAATAAAGACTGTGTTTTGGACTTTGTGGTTTGTTACTGTACCTTTTTGTATCCTGACAGAAACGTGACTTTAACAAGCCAGTGTTCAATTTCCAAATCTGCAAGTTCTACAATGAAAATGGAATGGAAGCAAGGGCAGCTAGATAATCATAGCAATGTATATATATTGTGGCCTTCCTTGTTTTCAATTGCATTGTGACTATATTCTCAGCCCATCTGACCATTAGTCACAGTCAATCTATCAATTCCTATCACTCTCATCTTAAGTCTGGTTGAGGTCCCCAAAACTCTGAAGTAAATTACCATGCTGACTGACTCACTAGGTGCTTTCAAACTACCTTGCAAAATGAGGTTAACCGGGCAATTTGCCCAGTTAGTGCCCCACTCACAAGGCAGCTAGAAACGGTTGGATCCGGTCAGCGTCAAGTCAACCGGGTCCCTGCCCTACTTCAGAGGTAGTCAGGGAACACAGTTAAACTTACCCAGGATGCATCAACTGGTGGCTTGAACAGCAAAATGGCCAATCCGATTACTCCTGTGTGACATCAGCACTTACGCTCTGGCTTCACAGGGAAATCCCAGATGAAGTATCTGCAATGATAGGAGGGAGGGAGAGAGAGGGGTCACTGCCAGGGCTGGGGTGGAGAAGTGGGGGGGGTGATGAAAGGCCGTTGCCGTGAGGTGTAGAAACGGGGGCCACAATCGAGGGGAAATGAGGTTGCTGCCATGGGGTGAGAGGTTGATGTCGTGGTGGAGGGGGGTGTTTCCACGATCAGCGGGGGCAAAGGGGTCCAGGTTGGGGGAATGCGATTGACGGTGGGAGAGAGACTGACAGCTGGTAGGGGAGCTGGGGGAGATTAGTTTGCTTGATGCATTACTTACGGCATCATCACAGCGGCGGGATCCCCCTTAAATCGCCGGGTTGACAATTTACTGGGGCTATCCTCCCTCAGCTTAAAAGGTGCTGGAGGCACCTTTGCTCCGCTAATTTTACCTGCATCCCAGGAAGGCTACCTGGGTACTGCAGCTTAAAAGCACCTATTGAAACTTATCAGAACTGAACTGGCAGACAGGCAGATCATTGTCCTTGGTAGTCACATTCAGTTTATTGTGGTGTTGAATTTATAGTTTGAACTTGTATTTAAAATCACAGAAATGTTGGAGGAAATCTTTGTTTTTGCATTATATTTGCTACTTGGAGTTGCTTGTACAATGTATTTAGTTTCTTAAAAATGTCGATCAATTAACTCACATAAGCTTTGCATCTGTTGTTAGCAAGAGCTTCATTTCAGGTTTGTCCTTCAAAAACTCGCTGAGGAGATCAAAGAGTTCCATAAGCTTTTTGAAGCAGTTTCCCTTTGACAACCACCTTACTTTAGTGTAAAGCAATAATCTCACATATTCTGCATTTTTATTGACACAAAACTGTCTAAGCAGATGTTCACATTTGACATTAGCTTTGATGGCATTGATATGCTTGATCACAGAATACAGTATCTCGTGTAGAACAGGGGAAACTTTCCTGGCAACTAAGTTTTCTCCGTGGATAACACAATGCACAACCAACATGTTTGGATTTTCATTCTTCATTAATTTTAAGCATCCTGTGTTTTTTTACCCATCATAGCAGCTGCACCATCTGCAGCACAAGATACAATGTTTCCTTTTGGTATTTCATTTTCATCCAAATAATTTTTGAGCTTGCTGAACATATCAACTGCAGTAGTGGTTGTTTCTAATAATTCATAAAACATCTTCTTTTCTTGAAACTCTCCCTGATCAATATATCTCATGTAAACCAATAACAGAGCTTCACTGAACTGTAGGATAGATTCAACCAATTGCATTGAGAACTTTCATGATTTTAACTTCTCAATAAGTTGTTTTTCAACATCTTGACCCATGTCAACTATTCTGTTGCAGGCAGTACTATTACTCAAGGGCATTGCTCAGACTGCTCTGTCATCCTTTTGCAGAACTGTTTTGAGAAACAATGATATTGCAGGTAAAATCAGTTCCTCCCCAATCATATGATTCTTACTCCTCGGTGCTGTCTGGGTGATGCCATATCTTTGTACCCTGGTAGTATCCAGATTTGATCCAGGCATTATTTTCTTGCAGTGAGGCTAATTTTGGGCTTCCTGAAATTGCTGTACATCCATACACGCAGGGAGTTTCTTCCCTTGCGATTCAACTCGAGGGGCTTGTAGTGCAGGTTGCTACTGTTTAGCTACTATGTCTGCAAACTGATTTCCCTTGAGACTTTATCCTCAGTTGAGGTGTGTGCCTCACATCTGATTATTGCTAAAGTCTGTAGCAAATGTATGCAGTAGCTTCCAAAAGGTCCAGTGATAGGGAGGCGAGTTGAATCACTTTTCAAGATTAGGTCATAAATAAAATAATTTATTTTTCCTTAATTCTCCAAAGTCACCCCAAATCCTAATGAGTCAATACTGGCAGTTTTTCCTTCTGCCAGAATGCAGGCACAGGTAACTGCATAAAGCTCTGTTGCCTGTATGATGTTCCTACTGGCAATGCATAGGCTTCCATTGTTTTGTGTGGTGTTACTATAGCGTATCCTGTGAACAGCAGATCATCTATTGGGTAGTGTGAAGAGCCAACTGTAAAAATAATTAAGTCAGGGTTACCAATAGGTTTGATTTTTGGATCTAGCTGGGGAATAGTAGTGGCTTCTACTATGAGCAGACAATCATGGTGATCCTCATCCTGCTCTGCAGATGGCAGTGGGGCAAAAGTAACTGGATTAATAGTTGGAGATTCAGATTTCAGATTTTTTGTCAAAGTATACACATGACATCGCGCACAACCCTGATTCCTTTTACTGCTGGCAAGGCAGAATTATCACTTATTGGTAGTGCAAAAAAAAACTGTACCTAGTGTATACATATAAATAAATAAATAACTGTAAACTAATAATGAATGTAAACAAACTGACTGTGCAATGCAGAGAGAATTTTTTTTTAATCAATAAAGTGTGAAAGGAAGAGTCTTTAATCAATGAGCCTCTGATTGAGTTTGTTGTTAAGGACTCTGATGGTGGAGGGGTTGCAGTTGGTCCTCAACCTGGTGGTGTGAGTTTTGGGGTCCTCTTGAGCTCATAACATTTTCTGGGGGCTCATCATTTTGGATTGAAAATTTGAGTTTTTGTGATTTATTAGTTCATTTGTTTTTGTTCAAGCTAATTTAAAGCTTGTGAGTGGAAAAACAGCATCAATGGATGTTGATGCATTTTTGTCACAACCATCACCTGCAGAGCAAGAGAAAAGAGGAATTGATGGTTATTTCTAAGGCATTAAAGCCCAGACGACCCCAAAACCCAGCAGCAATAGAGATTCACCAAGACAAATGGTTACTTAAACAAAAGTTGCTTTCAATTATCTTTAAACATGAAAACAGAATCACACTTTAACTTACCACTATTAACTTAACTAACCTAACTTAACCTCCTTCTAATTCTAAGCACACATATGATGGAGGAGACAAGTCTTCATGGGTAAAATTGGAGTTGCATAAGGTTGGTGAGAGGATAGCAGAAAACCTTATTGAATTCTAAATTATTATCTGGCCCTAAAGAGGCCCTCCTATTAAAGCATATAATTACAATATGGAATAAAATTAATGGTCAAATTGGAGACATGGGGGAACTTTCACCTAAAACACCCCTGGTTCAAAATATGTTAATTCTATTAACGATTGATAATAAAATCCTGGTCCCAGAGAGGGGTCAAGTGTATTGAGGATTGTTATGTACAGGGTCAATTTAAGACATTTGAACAAATTAGGAATAAATATGGCATTTTAAATATATCTTTTTTTTTTATATCTTCAGTTATGATCTTAGGTACAAATTAGATCCAGCACTAACCTTACCCCAGTGAAGCAAAATAGAGATTCTGGTTCGAAAGGGGAGCACAAAAAATTTATTTCAAAAATGTATTCCTTACTTCAGGCAAGAATCCCTAAGCAAGGGCTTGATAAATCAAGACAAAGGTGGGAATCAGATTAGGAAAAGAAATGGATCCATTTTGCTGGTCTGACTTATGTCGGGACACCATGATTAACACGATTAGTGTAAGGTATCGGCTGGGGCAATATAATTTCTTGCATCAGCTATACCTTACTCCACAAAAAATTAGATAAATTCAAATCGGAAGTATCAGATCAATGTTTTCAATGTGATGAAGGAATAGGGACTCATCCTGGTCATGTCCTAAAATGAGGCCTTTCTAGGAAGATTTGGGTAATTTCCTGGAAAAAAAAATTACTGGAATTTAATACCCTCAGGTACCTGAATTATTTTTATTGTGGAATTTATTGTGAAATAAGACCTAAAATTAGGCTGTCAAAATATCAAGTAAAATTTGTTAAGCACACTTTAGCAGTGGCCAGGAAATGCATAGCAGTTATTCAGAAATCAGATTCCCAACTAGGTTTAGCCCGCTGGAAGATCACCTATAACTTCAAAAACAGGTAAGATGTATTTTCAAGAATATGGAATTCATACCTAAGGTACATCAGGGTAAATTTTTAATGATTCCCTCCCTCCTGACTCGTCCCCCTAGTGCTCACAATGCTGAGGACCCTAGACAAGTCATGTTATTTGTCCCTTGATGGGAGTGGGGTTTATCTGAGGTGAAGCCAAACTTTTCTTTTTCTTATTCTTTCTCTTTTCTTATTTTTTATTCTTTTCTTCTTTCTTCTTGTTTCTGGGGGGGGGGGGTGGTTCTTCTTATTTTGTTCTTTCTCTCTATTATTTTTTTCTCTCTCTGGTTCAAGATGGACATTGAATTTGCATTTTTGTAGTATTTTTAATAATTGAATCACATGTTGTCTCTTCTTTTTTCTCAGTTTCTCTAATAACGACATGCGGACCGATATTTGAATTATTTTGTTAACATTATGGATATTGACATTTTACTTTTGATTATTCTTTGTTTTGACTGCATGTTGATTTGAAATTCTCAAAACAAAATATTTGAAAAACATTTAATGCCCAATCTATACCTTTCTCTAAAAGTTACATCAATCATGGATGGTTTAAATAAATAATTAAAAAAAAATAGGACTAGGAGGAGAAAATCTCATTAAACCAATATTTATCCATATCCTCAAAATATGTTTAACCACCACATTATTTGTTTACTTATTTAAAGATATAGGAAGTGAGGATCCAAGAAGAGAGATGAGAGAAAATTTTGTAACCGAATTAGATTCCAAAGAGACTCATATTGGACAATTTTCATGGTTAACATATAATATAACCAGAACATAAGATTTTATATATTGACTGCCTGATAATAAAACCTAAAGTTTGGCAAGGTCATTCTTTTTTAAGTTTTTGTAAGTGAACTTTATTTAGGTGAGGATGTTTATTCTTCCATATATAAGATAATATTGAGTGAAGAGAATCAAAAAAAGACTTAGTGTAGTGCCGCTAGAATTAGACTACAACTCCCAAAAGTCTAGAAAACTGGCACGGGATGTCATAATGTCATGACGTGGCGCACATGGGTCAGTATTTTAAAAGAATACACATGTGGCTTGAGTAAAGTAGATCTGATTTACCTGCAACTGTGTGTGTCATTATTTTGCATTCATCAGCCACCACTGTATTTTCAGTGGCTACATTAGAAATAAACACAGGCAAAGCCTAAAAAAGGTATAAAAATTTAGGTAATATATCAGTATTAATAGAGTTGATTTGACTAACCAATGATAAAGAATGGAGCGAACAATTTGATAGCGCCCCTTTCACGTTTGATTAAGATGAGAAAATTTTCACTGAATAGTATTTTATGGTTTTTATTTATTGTTACACCTAAACAGGTAAATTGACTTAAAAGGAAGGTTAGTATTTGTCAGTGCCAAATTATTCAAAGGACAAAGTTCACTCTTATGAAGATTTAACTTATAATCTGAAAATTGATTGAAATGATAAAAAACATAGGAGGCAATGAAGTTTGAAGATTAGAAATAAAAAGCAATAAGTCATCAGGATAAGGCAAAACTTTAAAAATATCTTATTTGATGGTAAAGTTGAAGTGAAACTTTATTTATTTGAGGAAGAGCTGCAAAATTTAAAGATAGTAACACAGGAGCATTATCATAAATAACAATTTTTTTTATTCACAAGAATGAGTTAATGTGCAGTGATTCTCAACCTTTTTCTTTCCACTCATATACCACTTTAAGTATTTCCTATGCCATAGGTGCTCTGTGATTAGTAAGGTGGTATGTGGGTGGAAAGGAAAACTTTGAAAAACCACTATTTTAAACATACCTAATTGACTCGTTATGTGCACGGTTTCATAATCCAAAGGAAATGGGCCAATGACAATTTTTCTCAAGTAAAATACTTCAGTAACAATTGGGACTAGAGCAGTCATTCTCAACCTTCCCTTCCCACTTACATCCCACCTTAACAATCCCTTACTAATCACAGAGCACTGATAGCCGAGGGATTACTTAAAGTGGTATGTGATTGGAAAGAAAAAGGTTGAGAACCACTGAGTTAATGGAATCATTTGACTGTCAATAAAAAAAGTCAACCTGTGAATGTGTACAATGAACAGAAGAAAAAAAAGAATATTACTTGTCCACTGGATTTAAAAAAATGGCAGACATAAAAAATACCACATTTTAATAAAAAGGATTGAATTAATAAATCCAATTTGTTCAAATTCGCTAGTTTAGGAGAAAACGGTCTAAAATGGGGTCAAACCAGCAATTAAAGTGCACAATTAAAGTATCTATCAGATTTTTATCAAACAAGGGAAAAACCAGATTGGACCAAGAAAGAGCTAGATAAAATAGGGGAGAAGGTACCGGAACATACAGTTTATAAGTGGGATGAAAAACTGGTGTAATATAGAAGTTCGACAGTACTTCACCATTTACTCAACATATGGAAGAAGATTAATGTAAAAAGGAAAAAAAAACAAACTACCAACTACCAAAATTATTATTGATGCAAAATTAACTAATCCCTTTCACAATAGATAACCTTTCCTTTAGAGAATGGGAGAGAAAAGGAATTAAAAGAATAGAAAATTATTGTTTGAGAAATAATTTATTATCATTTGAACAAATGAAGTACAAATATGGAATAACTCATGGTACAATGTTTGCATACCAACTGAAAACCTACTTAAAGGACAAATTGGGAAGCAGACTGAGGTTACCAGAAGGAAGCAGCTTTGAATATGTGATTACAGAAACAACGATAATAAAGATTTATAACAAACATGTACATCAAGCTGCAAGAGAAAGAGAATGATGAAATAAGTTGTAAACCCAAACAAAAGTGGGAACAAGATCTAAACATAAAGATAAAAAATGAAAAATGGGAAAAGCTATGCTCCGGAACTATGAGAAATACAATAAGCATGAGGTTATGCATGATACAATATAATTGGTTACATAGGATATATATCATGCCCCAAAAGTTAAATAAATGGGACCCAACAGTATCAGACAGATGTTTTCGCTGTAAGAAGGAAACGGGAACAATTCCAACATGCAATTTGGGCATGTGAGAAAGTGAAAAAGTTTTGGGAAGATCTAAATCAGATATTAAATAAAATCACAAAAAGCAACATACCAAAAAACCCAGAAATCATTCTTCTAAGTAATATAAGAAGTAAAGAATTAGGACTCAAGTTGGATGAAGCACAAAAAAGATTTATTATGATAGCCTTAGTTGTAGCAAAAAAATGAATAATGTCAATCTGGAAATCAGAAGAGAGCCTGAGAGTACAGCAATGGTACATAGAAATGAATAAATGTATTCCATTGCAAAAAATAACATATAATTTAAAAAATAAAGTCACAGTATTCAAACAATTTTGGAAACCATACATGGAACACAATAGTGAGGGCCTACCGTGGACCTCCACCCCCTAAAATGATAGAATGAGAAGATGAAATGAACTGACCCAGTATGTAAAAGTAGATGACACAATTTTCTTATTTATTTTCATTGTGTGATGACATCGTTTAATATGTATATGTTGAACATTTAGTGGGTAGGGTGGGGGATGGGAAGGAGGGAGGGAAGGGAGGGGGAAAAAAGGGAGAAAATGTGTATATTCAAGAGGGAAATGTTTGTGTGCATTTTGGTTAATATGGTTCATAGTGTTAAAAAATTAAAAATATATGAATGAACTAAAAAAACCCCAGCAATTAAAGTCTCCCCCCACCCCCATCACTAATGAATAAAGGCTTAAATCAGGTAAGAGTGGGAAAAAAAAGTTCATAAAATCCAGGGTCATCCATATTTGGAACATAGACATTAGCGAACACCACCAATTTATTATATAATTTCCCTGTTACAATAATAAAACAACCATTTGTGTCTGAGACAACATTTAAAAAAATATTTTATTTTAATTTTATGATCAAACTAATATCAATAATTAACCATCACAAATATGTGCATAAATGAAAAGTAATCAATGATACAGATTGTTCAATTTAAAAAAAAAGACCCCATCCTTCCTCTTTCCAAACAAAAACGCCTTGAAAAGAAAAGAAAAAAGTACAGAAAAAGAAATCATGAAGAAATAAAAGAAAAAAAAAGAAAAAAGAGGAAAGAAAGAAAGAGAGAGAAAAAGAAAGAAAGAAAGAAAGAAAGAAAGAAAGAAAGAAAGAAAGAAAGAAAGAAAGAAAGATAAAATGGAACCGTTAGAATTCGGATTCCAGCTCAGGAAGTCCAATTCCTTTTTACCTAGATCACAAATATGGGAGAAAAGAGGATTAAAACATTCAAAAATAGTGTGAGTACCTCAAGTATTCAACCCTGTAATTGTAGATATGGCTATCATACCTGCAAAAACATTTTGTTTTTTTTCCTTAAGTTGTAAGTAATTTTCTCCAGGGGAACCAAACTATGCATTTCCACATTCCATCGGGCTATGCCTAGAAGGCAATCAGACTTTCAGGTAATGCAATCTTAAGAAATTCTAATTGGTACCTGGACAGTCTCATTTTAGCTCTTATGTCCATAATATTCCCTAGAAGAAACAATTCCGGACTTAGTGGCAATTACTTCCCAATAATCTGGTTTAATAAAATTCTTAAATTCCCCCATGAAGGTTTCGGTTTAGAGCTTGACCAGATAGAATGTAAAAAGGTACCTGCTTCTTCCCCACATCTAAAACAGATATCAGATATATTGCAGTTTCTGCAGAGCAAGTAACTGATGAAAAAAATTATATTGCACCAACCTATATCTTACATTAATTGTATTAGTCATGCAATCATGGCATAAATCAGACCAGATCTTATCACTAATACTAATATTCAAGTCTGATTCCCATCTTTGTTTTGATTTGTATAACTCCCGCTTAGGAGTGCCTGATTGAAGTAGAAAGTACATTACTGATGTAAATTTCTTTGTGATCCCCTTTCGAATTAGAATCTCCATTTCACTGCACTCTGGTAAAATCATAATCGGTCCTAAAATATTTCTTTAAAAAACTCTTGAAAGTAGTAGAAGATTGTATTACTATGGATATTGCCTTTATTTTTTTAACTGTTCAAATGACATCATCAATTGTCCTTGTACATAGCAATCTTCTACATATCTGATCCCTTTATGGGACCAGGCATGTAGAATTAAATTATCCATAGTTAAGGAATTATTCTATTTTGAATCAAGGGCGTTTTTAGAGTTTTTTCCTGGAACCAATTAAATTATTCAGTTTGTGCCAGATATTCAAAATGTGCTTTATTAATGGTGCCTCTTTTTCAACAGAAAGAAATTAAGAATCCCATTTATATATAGTCTTCTGCCACTCTCTCTCCAACTTTGTGTAGTTCAATTTTCACTGATTAAGGCTCCTCTCTTCCATCAAATTGTGTTGAACAAAGGAATTGTATGATCTATAAATATCAATAGCCCTCTAGATTTAGACTGAAATGAAGAGTGATACTGCAGCCCATTCCACCCACTATCACTTTTACGTATATGCATTTCTTGTATAAATATAACTGGAACCTTTTTTTTTAACATAAGCAAAAATCTTATTTTGTTTAACAGGGTGATTCAAACTGTTAACATTAAAACTAATTAAATTAATAGCTTGACTCATTTTAAAGACTTAAAAAATGAGCAAGTAAAAAACTAATTTCATTAAGATTTAACAGAAGTTGAAAATAAGCTAACCAAAAACAGATATGTTTCTTCATGGCCAAAGCAGCTTCCAAGAAAGAGTTAACCTCGACTACAACCTCCCCCTCCCCACAGCCCAAAAGACAGACAGCATGCTAATAAATAATGTACCCTTCCCCTAAAATTCCTGCTGGCAAAACTCCAATATTATAATGAAATCTAAAATGTGTTCCAAATGAGACAAAATATTTTTACTGCAATTAATGTCAAGGTCAGACTTTTACAGAACTGAGACTGCATTTTCAACCATTGATAACAAAAGAAAAACCTTTAATTAAAAATACAAATTAAAATATTGATTTAAATGGTTAAAACAGCTAAACATTATAAATGAATTGATTATAAGAAAATACAGTATCAAAATATTACAGAAAAAAAACTCAAATCAAATGTAAACGCATAAGGCATTAATTCATTGAGACCTTATTCTTTAATTAAACATTAACAAATTTAAGAAATGGCTTGTCCACAGAAAATTAGAGAAACAATTACTCAGCCTGAGACATAAACTCCTTTTTGAATTGTTTAAGTTCATCAGAGATTTCTTTGTTTGTTGAAGCTGTTCCATAATAATATCCAAAGACAGCAGTCTAGGACAGTGGAATGTTCTGATTGCAGGATGTGGGAAATCTGGAACAGCACAATTGACCCTGATAACTACACCTGCAAGAGGTGCATCTGGGAGACTGAGCTAGGGAATTGGAGCTGGTGCTGGATGAACTCTGGATTATTCAGGAGGGAGAGGCAGTGATAGAGAGGAGCTTCAGGGAGACTGTCACTCCCAACAGTCAGGAGATAGGTAACTGGGGACGGTCAAGAAAGGGATAGGGAAAAGGTCAGACAGAGCAGAGCCATTCTGTTCAACAACATGTATATTGTTTTAGATATACTTGGGGGGGGGGGGGAGATGATTTGGGTGTATAGGCTGGCCCCTTGGCTCAGAAGGAATGGGGAGGAGAGCTATGGTGATTGGGAACGTTGTTTAGAAGAGCAGAAGAAGGTTTTGTGAACGAGATCAAGGCTCCCAGATGCAATGTTGCCTCCCAGGTGCCAGGGTCAGGAACATCTCTGATTTTCACTAGAGGGGGAGGGGGAGCAGCCAGAAGTCGTGGTCCATATGGAGATCAGTGACATAGATAGGCATAGAGATGAGGTCTTAACGAGGGAATATAAGGAGTTAAGAAAAAAAGTGAAAAACCAGGACCTCTGTAGAATATTAGCTATAGAATATCTGGTTATGGGAATTATGATGAAGAAACCATCACACAGACTTTGCCAGTAAGCTGGGGAGGGAGCGCAATCTGAAGGGTGCAATAAGCATCCAGCATCACTCAGTCCCTGAATAGCATTGTTTCAGTTCTAAACTTTTGGACACCATTGTCAACATCAAGAATCTAAAGCTGCTTTCAGGTGGCCAGAATACCCAACTGTGAAGCCGCCTATTCTACCCCAATGTGGCTGTCGGGTGGCCACCTGAAAGTAGAGAACCCGGCCCTGAGGAGCACTTACTTACCTAACCCTTCTCAGGTAGGTATATTCTCCGGCTCGGAGCATCCCCCATTGCACCTGAACGCGAACAAAGCAGTGACTACAGAAACCTGGAGTCTACGAATGGTGCACGTACGAAAAAGACAATTCAACGCAATTAGGAAAACAGTCAAGAAATTAACTCTCTACAATGTAATTTGATTTTCTTACGTTAGTGATGGCCATCCATCCATTACCACACTAACAGAAGTACTCTGATATACGCAATACAGAGGCTTGCAATTCATTAGCAGACCCCACCCCCCCATCACAATTTTCCCACCCGCGGCACCAGCCAGCACTTCAAACAAAGTTTGTATTTTCTTTTTTTTTTAAAGTCTCTTTTGCCATCCTTTGCTTTCTACAAATGTATTTATGTATGCTTTCTTAAAGTGGTCTCCCTGTTGGGTACATGTCAAGGATTGAGATCAGTGAAGTGTTTCTCTCTAGGTACAGAAGCAAGTTTCCTAAATATGCTCACAGGACACAGACAGTCCACAGGAGCCGCATTCGCTCTGATGCGGCTCTCCTTCAGCCGGCACATTCAGGTGACAGAAAGGCGTTTTCTCTATGGCCACCTGAACGTTCCAGCTGCACTCCCCCATCTGCACTTGCCAGTGCATTATCTGAGTCCAAGCACCTGAAAGCAGCTTAAGATTGCTATGAAACCAGCCATTTATATGTGTAAATTGGAAACCAGAGATTAGGAAGGCAGAGAAGAGTGTAATGTGAGCAACGCTTCCAGGCTTCCGTTGATTTTTTGTATACCATGGTACATGAGATTAAATGACCAACAACAAATCATTTCCCTGTCTTTATGAAGAGGATAGGCAAAATGTACAACATAAGCTGTAGCAATACTTTCAAAGAAATGTTATCCAATTTGCATGCAGGAAAATGCCTTAAATATTGTACCCTGTGATTGTGTTCTTTGAATGAGACCAAACAGTGTTAGTGAGGTTACCTTGTCTACCCAACACTACAGATTGCTCATTCCGCTAGTGTTCTTCTAATAAAGTCTGTGTGAATTGTACTGTGTGGCTTGGTTGTACCTTTTGTATTGTTACAGATTATAGATATGTTTTTTGTGAGATAAATTGGGGCAGGTTTTTTTTAGTGTAGGTCACATACAAACACTTTAAAACAGATCTTATTTAAAATACTGGAGCTTTGCTCATGCTAGACAGTCTGGAGCCAAGGGGCTTTGCAAAGGTTTTGGAGAGTGCCCAAGAGACTTCACTAATGGATTGTTGATTAAAAAAAGGCAATAGATGAAAGAACTCGTTGGAGTCACAGGCTGTCTGGAGTAGAACTTGCTGTTCTAAGAGGGTCATGTGGTTTTTCAAGCAGAGAGAGAAAAAAAGAGGCTTTCTCTCTGAGAGAAGAAGAGAGAGAGAATTCAGTTCTGCAGTTTTACAGTCAGCAGCAGCAGCAGGTGGGACTGGAACAGGACAAGCTGGCAAGCTTTTAGAAAAACCCCATTTGGAAGACGGGTTGTGAGTACTTAGTTCAGCCTGATCAAAGCCCTTGTGGTTCAAGCAAGAGGAGAAGATTGGCTGCCTAATGTTTCACTTGAAATAAGAGAAACAAAAACTCTGTGGTGACCTAAAAGAAAGAGGTTATCATCTGGAAAACCCTTATGAGGCAAGTTTCTTCGGCAAGACACTGAAGTGGCTGATTAAAAGTTGAATAAGTTGTGGGTGTCCAGCAAACAACACATCTCTCTCTGAAAACCGACAAGAACTTGCCAGAGCTGTAACCATTTACCTTTCTAGCACCAAAGCTTGGTGAACTTCATAAATGTTAAATTCTGTGCACAGTATAAGAATTGCCTGCAACCAGTGAACTTGGAGGAATGAGAAGTGAGATTGGATTGTGAATCAAAGAACTTTTCTGAATTTACATATACATTACATTCACGTACACTTAGAATTAGAAGGGAGTTAAGTTAGGTTAGTTAAGTTAATAGTAATAAGTCAAAGTGTAATTCTGTTTTTAATGTTTAAAGATAATTAAAAGCAACTTTTGTTTAAGTAACCATTTGTCTTGGTGAATATATTGCTGCTGGGTTTTGGGGTCCTCTGGGCTCATAACAGTATCTTGACAGCAGCTCGACTTTTAACACCTCAAGGGTGGTAATCTTGTGATTGCTGCCTATGCCATGTGCTAGAGAGGGTAGGAATAGAAAGTTGTGGTAGATGAAGAGTTGGTGCAGCAGGCAGGGCTTCAGATTTGTGGATCATTGGATCTATACTGAGGAAGGTCTGACCTGTACAGAAAGGATGGGCTACATCTGAACTGTAAAGGAACCAATATCCTGGCAGGCAGGTTTGCTAGAGTTGTTGGTGAGAGTTTAAACTAGTTTGGCAGGGGGGTGAGAATCAGAATGTGAGTGCAGAGATTAGGGCAGGAGGTCAAAAGCATGATGCCATGTGTTCTGAGTTTGTGAGGAGGGACAGGCAGGGGACAAAACACAACTGTAGCCAGTTAGAGAGGTTGAAATGCATGTATTTCAATGGTAGCAGTATTAGGAGTAAAGGGAATTAACTTAGAGCATTGATCAGTACTTGGAACCAAGTTCTCTCCCTCATTGTTACTGAAACTTGGCTGGAGGAAGAGCAGTATTGGCTGATGCAACTACTGGGGTTTATATGTTTTAAAAGGAATAGAATGGGTGATGGGAGAGGGGGGTGGGGAGTAGCATTATTGGTCAGGGATATTATTATGGCTATAGAAAAGGAGAGGAAGTTTTCACTAAGTTGGTGTGGATGGAAGTCAAAAATAGGAAGGGAACAATCACGCTGCTGGGAATAGTCTATAGGCCCTCAAATAGATCCTAAATAGCCTTTGGGACACCGAGGAGCTGATAAGCATGCAGATTTTAGAATGGTGCGGGAAATATAGGGTTGTAGTTATGGGTGATTTCACCTTCCCTAATATTGATTGGCACCTCCTGACTGCAAGAGGGATGGAGGGGGCTGAATTTGTCAGGTGTGTTCAAGAAGAATTCCTGACACAGTATGTGGACCAGCTGATGAGAGGAGAGGCCATATTATCTAGTTTTAGATAATGAACCTGGTTAGGTGGAAGACCTCTCAGTGGGGGAGCATTTTGTCTGTCTTAGGGTAAAAAAAAGACAAAATGAGAAAGTAGTTAATTGGAGAAGAGCTAATTACAAAGGGATGAGGCGGAACTAGCAAGAGTAAATTGGAAACCTATGTTCAAGGGTGAATGCACAGAATGAGGGAGAGTAAATAGGGAACAGATGTTCTTGGGAGAATTCACAAAAATAGCGTGAAAAGGTTTAAGGACCATTTGTGCTGGGTTCAGGATAAGTTTGTTCCATTGGGACAACGAAAAGATGGTAGGAAAAGGGAACCGTGGCTGACAAAAAGATGTAGCTCCTAGTCAAAAGGAAGAAGGAAGTATATATTAGATGTAGGATATTAGATGTAGGAAGCAGGAAACAAGAAGGACTCATGAGAAATATATTGTAGCCAGGAAGGAGTTTAATAAAGGACTTTGGAGAGCTTAAAGGGAGCATGAGAAAGCCTTGATATGTAGGATTAAGGAGAACCCCAAGGCATTTATCTGAAGAACAGAAGGATGTCGAGAATTAATGTGGGGCTGATAAAGGAGTCAACATGCACCTGGAGGTGGAGGAGATTGGGGAGTTCCTAAATGAATTGCTTCAGTATTCATAAAAGGGCCTTTAAAAGAGTGAGGTAGGAATGGAACTGTTGTGTATGCACTCACACAGTTAAGACTCAGAGATGTGATGCTTTTTCATCCTTTACTTCTATTAGACTAACCTGGATACTGAAACATAGGGTTATATATATGGAAGGGTGATATAATGACGTGGGCGTCATGATGTCCAGCAGAGGGCGGGCTGATACCCAACACTCTTCACCCCCTGTGTGACAAATGCTAACTAGGTCCCTTCGAACTAATAAGATTACATTGGGCCCAGGACTACAAGTGAGAATTGGAATACATCTCATAAGTAATTATAATTATAAAAGGGAAAGTATTTAATAATAATTAGGGCGCATAGTCCTTAAAGCATTCAGGTGGTCTTCTTTCTCTTTTGGACCACCTCAGTGTGGTTTGCTCTGTCGGTCCTTGCTTGGGACCCATAGATAGTCGAGTTAGCAGTTGAGTCAGTGGCGACTGCCCGCCATTGCTGCCCTCTTGGCTGCATGTTTCAGTTACTGGACTCCTCCCTGGACTCCTCGGCTCTGTGACCATCTCTGCCCCCCACCTCACTCAGCCTGAGGGGTGGAATGGTCAGGGCAGACCACAGCACGTCTGGTTCCACCTCCTCCAGTTCATGAGGCAGTTCATTGGCCTTCGTGTCAGTCAATGCTCATAATTGGTCAATGTCTCGTTTCCATAATTTGTCCTCCATTAGAACAGATTATTAGTAGGGAATCAATTTTTGTAAGATTACTCCTACCACCCATGGGTCTTTATATTGTCTATAATCTTATACCAGAATTCTCTCTCCCACTTCCAATGTTCTAGGTGAGGTCTGTGGCAATGCTGTTTTTTGCAATCGGAGACCCAGATCTGGATGAACTGTGTACAGCCTGGTCCACAGGTTACGGCCAAACATTAGTTCTGCTGGGGTGTGTTTTGTGATAGAATGCGGCATGTTTCTGCACCCCAATAAGAAATCTGTGATTTTGTGGGTCCAGGAGGCATTTAGAAGTTTTATGGTTTTCATTACTTTTTTGAATGTTTATTCAAAATGTTCTGCCTCCACATTAGTACTTAGGTGATAGGGTGCAGACAAAATATGTCTGATATTGTTGTCACGCATAAAGTTTTAAAAATGTTCTGATGTAAATTGATGCCCATTGTCCGTAACTAATTCATGAGCAATTCGTAAATGGCAAAGATAGCTTGTAAACAGTTAATCGTGGGATCTGCTTTTGCATTTTTCAGCTGTGAAACTACTGGCCATTTGGAGTGTGCGTCCACAGCTATTAGGAATCTGATGCCAGGGTTTGGATGGCCATTTCCATGGGTTAGCTTTGGATTGCAGCATTTCTGGCTACATTGACTGACATACTTTGCATTCTCTTACTAATGTTTTAATGTCTCTGACTATGGAGGGCCACCAGCATCCGGGCCAGTGCCTTCATTCGAACCATTCCCAGATGGTTGTGGTGCAGTTCTGATAACATGGTAGTTTGCCATTTGGCTAGAATAATTGTATGGGTACCCCATAGTAAACATCCTTCTTTGACTGATAGTTCATGGTGGCATGTGTGGTATATATATATATATATATATATATAGGTTTTATATCTCTGGGATGACTTCAGATTTGGGCCACCCATTAAGGGTGAAGTCTAGGATCTTTCTTAATGTTGCCTCTTTTCTGGTTTCCTTTGCGACCACCTAGGCTGTAATGGGCCAAGTTGTTCTTGGTTGATGTCTGCTGCCTCTGCGGTCCATTTAATAATTTCTTCTTGTTGTTCTGTCTCGGGCAGTGGCATGCGTGATAAGGCATCTGTATGGCTGTTGAGTGTTCCTGGTTTATGTTTTATATCAAAGTTATTCACCGCTAGTAGCATGGCCCATCTTTGAATTCTGGCTGCAGCTAATACTGCTATACCTTTGTGTGGCACCAGGATTAAACTAAGAGGCTAGTTGTCTGTGATCAGGGTGAATTTTATTCTGTAAAGATATTGTTGGAATTTTTTTACACCAAAAATTATTGCCAATCCTTTTTTTTCTAGTTGAGCGTAATTGTGTTCGCTTGTGGTTAATGTTCGAGAAGCATACGCTACTGGTTCCTCACCTTTTTCTGTGATTTGGGATAGTACAGCTCCTAATCCCACTGGTGAAGCATCCACACCTAATGTAACTTCTTTACTAGGGTCATAGTGGATCAGCACCTTATTTGTTGATGGATTTCCTTTAGTTAATCGACTATGTTCTTAGTTTCTGTGTTCTAATACAATGTTTGATCTTTCTTGAATAATTGGTTCAGTGGGCTGCATAGTATAGACATATTAGGGATATGTTGTTGGTAGTGATTAACAAGTCCTAGGAAGGACTGTAATACTGATTTGTTGGCTGGGTATGGGGTCTTGCGAATGGCTTCTGATCCTGCTGGATTCATTCGCACCACCTCGCTGTTGATAATAAACCCAAGATATGTTACTGAGCGGCGCATGAAGACACATTTGTCCTTTCGCAATCGTAGAAAAGCCCATTGTAGTCTGGTTAAAACCTTTTCAAGGTTTTGTAAGTGTTCACTGTCATTTTGGTCCATGATGATATCATCTAGATAATACCCAAGTGAGAGTCCATGTAGTAATTTGTCCATTGTTGCTTGAAAAATTGCAGCTGCTACTGAAATTCCATAAGGCATGTGTGTATAGGTTGTGACAGAGTATATAGAGGTATTTTGGAGATAAATTGGGAAAGGTTTATTAGAGCAGGTCACACACAAACACTTTAAAACACAGAATTTTTTGCAGGAGCTTTTGCAAACCCTCTTGTCCTTTCTTGCCAGAGCTGGATCACAATGAGTCTTTAGCTGGGCAATGAGATCAGGGATGTTGGCTCTTGCCACAGAAAAAGCACTCCCTGGTATGGGAAGCGGCAGCCATTAGGGCAGGGGTAGCAGGAGCAACTGGTCCTTGGAAGGGGTCACCTGAGCTCCTGGCTTCGAGGTCATCGTTCTCGAGCTTGGCCTGTTACAACTATTTGGCCAGATCGATTTTTTGCAACTTGATCAATCGCTACCTCATGTACCACAAACAGACCCCTGCAACTAGAGTGTCCTGGATCTGTCCTTCCTCATGAACATGGCCCATGAGCACTTTGTACTTGCACTTCTTGGCAAGCATTCACAGATCCAGCAGGTAGTGATCGATGGTCTCTCCTGGCTGTTGGCGACATAGAGTGTGTCGGTGCCTTGCTAGGTCCTTGTTTTGCAATTTCAAAATGTTGAACCGAACACTTCTCAACATTGTACTTAATCTGCCATATTTTTTCCCAGTCTCCCTTCTGCAATTTTAGGTTTCTTCAACAGTTCCTGCTCTGCCACCTATCTTAGTGTCATCCGCAAATTTGGCCACAAAATCATTCATTCTACAATCCAAATCATTAATATAAATTGTAAACAGCAGCGGCTCCAACCCTTGAGGAACACTGCTTGTTACAGGCAGTCATCCTAAACTGGATCCCTTAATTTCAACCCTTTGCTTTTTGTCTATCAGCCAATTTTCTATCCAGTCGAATAGCCACCCTGTATTTGCATGGACCATCTATTTATCAGCCTAACATGTGGCACCTTATCGAAAGCCTTTTGAAAATCCAAATGTACAACATCCATAGCCTCCCCTTTGTCCATCCTACCTGAGATTTCTTTAAAATTGTCAGGCATGATCTACCCTTTAAAAAACCATGCTGACTAGGACTATTCAGGAATTTCATAACTTCATTCTTGAGGATTGATTCTAATGTCTTTCCAACCTCTGACGTCAGACTTATAGGTCAAGTTTCCTTTTTTCTGTTTCCCACCTTTCTTGTACAACAGGACCACATTCGCAACCTTCCAATCCCCTAGAACCATGCCAGAGATTATAGATTTCTGGAAGATTCTCACCAATGAAAGCCACCACTTTCAAAACCTGCAGGTGTGTCTCGTCTGGTCCAGGAGCTTTATCTCTCTTTAATCCATTCAATTTACCTAGCACAATTTCTCGAGTAATCTTAACTGTATCCAACTCTACTCCCTGAAGCCTCTGTCTGTCAGGGATATTTGTGCTCTCTTATACGTGCACCAATTAAACATACCTAAGTATTCACAAACACCTGTGGAACCAAATGTCTCAAACATTATGGTACTCTGAAATGAGGAAACTATGTATACCAATTTCTACATGGTCAAACCAAAATGTATACAAATAACTGTGAATAAAATCTGGAATGTGCACTTTAATCACATGTGAATTGTTTGATTACAAATTTAAAACTGTGAAGAAGAGGGGCAAATAAAGGAAAAAGTGTCTTTGTCTCAAACATTATGGAGGGCACTGTAGATCAGAACATAAAGTGAATTATTTATTTATGAATCTGCTTGATCCCATGGTTCAGTGAATGTATCATAATGCGGTAGAATTGAGAAGGGATAAAAGAGAAAGTATTAGTAAATCATTGTGGGTTTCATCCACACTTTCTAAAATTCTTTTCCAGTCTTGGTCCCTTCTTATGGACTTTGGAGTAGACATTTAGTGTTACAATAAAAGCAGAACTTGCTGCGAATACTCAGCAGATCCGGCAGCATTTATGGGAGAAAAACAAAGTTAAAATTTCAGGTCAAAGAACTGGAAGTGAGGAAAACAAGAAATTGGCTTTTTAAGTTGCAGAGAATTTTTTTTTTCTTCCAGTTCCAACAAAGGGACTTCAACCTGAAATGGTAACTATAGCCCTTTTCACATTTGCAAGTGAACCCAGGAATTAACTGCCAACCAGCTTTAAAGTGCCTAGTGTGAAAACAAAATCAGCTCAACACCAGCATCAGATGATGTCATCTCATGCCAAGGATTGACGGCCTCGACCCCAATACAATCCCCAGTGTCTGCAAATGCCGGTATTGCAATCAGGCATGTGTGAAACAGATAATTGCATTGTGGGAGTGAAATTACCCAAGTTTTTGCATGAGTGCAGGAACCTGAAGGAAGAAGATTAAAATGGAGGTATAAACTTTGGCGTTGGAAAGCCACAGCAGGAAAGAGAGAGGGAAAATAAATAGCAATAAATTGCAATAGTGGGCAATTTTTAAACAGCGTGGGAATATTGGTATCACCATAGCACACAATTTATAAAGACTATGGAAAAAAGCAATGGCGGACCTGACTTTCCAGAATGCCGTGCGGCAGAGAAACCCCTCTATGAATGCTCCATGCATGCAGCTGGACGTACAGCCCTTTCTCTGCCGCATGGCATTCTGGGAGGGCAGGCCCACCATCATTTTTTCCTCACAGTATTTATAAATTTTATCCAACTTTCCCACACTAAAGCCCTACTAACTTTCCCACCCTATTTAAAAATTGTCCGCTATTGATATTTACTGCTTGCACTTTCCCACAGTCCCTTATAAAGGTTTATATAGGTTGGCACAACCACAACAGGGGCTGAAGGGCTCATACTGTGCTGTACATAAAACTTAATTATGTTATAATGATGCATGATTAATTTTGTTTAAATATATGATCGTAATACACTGATCAGGATTTAGGCCAGATCCACCATCGCTCGATGTGTCATGACGTCACCAGTAGAAACTAGAACAGTCCTAATCCTGGGGATGGCTCCTTGCAAGTGTCCCAGTTAGGAGTTAGGAGTTCTCAAGTGTGAAAAGCCAAACCCCCGTTCCTATCCCAGGTCACTGAACGGCCAATTTAGTGGGATGCAAGTGTAAAAGGAGCTATTGTTTCTCTTTCCACAGATGTTTCCCAACCTGCCAAGAACTACTTTGACCACATGAATCACGGTAACAAGAATATCACTAATGCCTTGGTACTAATAACTAAAACAGGAACTAAAAGCATCAACATTTTCCTCAATTAAATTTAAAAAAAAATGCCTTTGGAAAAAGCTTGAGTGCCCTTGCTTTGACTTTGCTTAACATCATCCATTGGTTTTCACCACTTAATCAGAATGGAAAACAATTGCCACTGAAGCAGAGGCTGACTGATAATTATTCACAATAAAGAATTTCACACATTCTTAGAGATTCAAAGCCCCAGTTCAAGCAATGAAAGAATAAGAAAAAAAATGTGCAGATGACATTTTGCATAATTGTTTGCTCTGATATTGAGAGGAAAACATATCTTTCTGAGAGTAAAATATACCTTCTTCCCCTGTGTTTTGGTTACAGCAATTTCATTGCACTTGTCACAGACTTTTTTTCTGACATTTAAAGTTACTATATGCCAAAATATGATTATACCAGTCATTATCAGAGGCGTTCTTATACTGATAATGTATTTTCATTGGGAACATTACAGAAAATAATATCTATTCACACAAATTTAGTTCTATATCAGTGTTTCAGAAATGACAATAAAAAGACATATACAGTACTTGTCAGCGGCAGTATATTTAAATTGACAGGTTTCTGAATTCAAAATGAACCCAAACCTGGCATCCGAAAATTTTAGATTTATTCTGCTTTACACCATGTGTACAAATCAAAACTGTCAGAATCTGCAGAAAATGTTCAAAATATCAAATGGCATTGACCTATAAGGACAGAAAGCAGCAGCATTTTCAACAATTGTGTAATGCACAAAACATATCCCATTTAAAATAATGATTGTTGATTGTATATGGTAAATTGTGATTTGTTAAAATTAATGGCTGTCCCAAGTTTTGCTGCCACAGGCCATCTGTGTTCACAGTTTCTCCATGCTCGAGTGTATTAGCTGTAGATAAAATAAAACTCATGGACTATATATGACCTAAGTTCAGAGAGGAATCATAAATAGGATTGAACTGAAGCAGGGTGAAAGATGATACGTACACTGAATGGGGCACTGAATGGGGCAGAATAAGTTGGTCCAATAAAGACATGGTAATAATTTTGTAAATGCAGCTCAAATTGTCACATAAATGTCTCTCTCCTTCACTGATTATATGCACATTTCCCACTGTCTTGGAAAAGCAGCCAATATATTAAAGGACTCATCCCATCCCGGTCACTCTCTTCTCCCTCCACCTTTCAGGAAGAATATTCTCAAGTGTGAGATCACACACCAGTAGATTCAAGGACAATTTTTTTTCTGCTGCTATCAGACTTTAGAATGCACCTCACACCAATAATGTTGCCCTTGCTTTATTTTAACTATTTTCTTTGTTATTGTGTTTTATTTGTGGTATGTTTGTATGGGTTGACATGCTGGATGCGCCACAAAACAAACTTGTTCACTGTACTTTGGTATAGTTGAGAATATACTTGAAATTGAATTTGTTGCTTGGACTTCTGAGGGGTAACCAAATGAGCCAATATGAGAGACAAAGGAGAAAGGAACTAGCAACTACTTGAGAGGTAAGGCCCAAGGTCAACAGGCTCCAGTACATAAAGGTGCTAGAGAAACTCTGCAGGTCATACAGCATCCATGGAAAGCAATAGGCAGTCAATGTTTCGGGCCTGAGCCTTTCAAGTATGCTGAAAATCAGGCAGTTGTGTGTGAGTGTGTGTGCATGTACAGAGGGATGGGAGGAGCACAGGCCAGCAGACAATAAGTGGATACAGGTTGGAGGGGGAAGAAATGAAAGTAAGTGAGAGACGATGGACTAAGGGCTGAGACTGAGAAAGATGTTCTTTCTGATAGGAGAAAGTGGGAGAGGGGGAAAGGACTGGGGAGCTGGAAGAGGGGAGTTGGGGGATGTGGGGAAGCAAAAGAATGGTGGCAGTAGGTTACCATAAACTCGAAGTTGATGCCGTCTGAGACAGAATACAAGGTGCTTTTCCTCAGGTTATGTTTGGTTCAACCTGGCAATATATGGGGCCATGTACAGACATATTTGTATGGTGATGGTGAATAGCATTGAATTGGCTGACTAATGGAAGATCTTTATTCTTGCAGCAGACAGAGTGAAGGCGCTTAACAAAACAATCACGCAACCTGCAGATCAACAAGTGGTGGAGGTAGACGTGATATACTTACTAGTGACCTACTGACCAATTACTGTGCATTAAATAGAAAGGTTAACCTAATGGGGACTGATCATGTAGGAACATAATGAGATAATGGTGCAGCTGAAGGGATAATTAGTTACCCCAGAAAGAAGTAGGCTTTACAGTTACATGGAGGCTGGAATGGGGAGTATTCATCATCCAGTCCAACCTGTCTCTTGGACAATCCCAGTAATGAATGAGTCTGCCCATCATGACTTTGTGAGTACAATGCTTGTAGTAACAGAATCTTTACAGAGGTAAATAAGCTTGTATTGTGAAGACAAACTTGGTGGTTTTGAATTGTCGATCTCTATGAAGCGAATTAAGTGGTGCGCTAGATAGAAAGTAAGTATTAATTTAGGGCTATGTAGCCACCACCCAAACAGTGGGAAGCTCCGGAGATCCAAGTTCTAGCCTCTTCCTCAGGCCAAAAGCCCAGACATCACATGGGGCTCCCAGCTGCTCTTCTCCTGCTGCAAATCCTGCCATGTCTCTTCAATTCTCACTGATACACTAGAATCCTTCTGATTCTCCTTCCCTCTCTTTTCTGAGACTATTGCCCCACCACATTAAAACTCCTGCTCCCCCCAAGCCTTCTGTCACAAAACCCTCCTGACCCCATATCCGGCCCCATCTCCAACCCCTGGTTTGTCTTCACCATCTTCTATGATCTTCCCTATCTGATGTTAAGTGGTCTGTCCTCAGAAGAAGCTTGATCTTTGTATGCTTGTGCCCACACCTCAATGAGGTTCTGTCCTGCTATGATCTCAAGTTCTTCTTCCACTGCCTCCACACCTATTTCTTTGTAAGGGACCTTCATTTCCTATATATGACCCTAAGTCCTGTCTTCATCACTTCCTCCTCCTCTTAGTCACCTTGTTCTTTGGCCTTTTCTCAACCTTTTTCATTTCTAGTTGCTGCTGTGATACCAACCACCAGGATTATTCCACTCACCCCACCCACTCCAAACACTCATTCTGCCCTAATCCCAATTTAGACATCATTTCTGCACACAAAGCCAATGGCATTATAATCTGGCAGACTGATCTCTACCTTTCAGAGACCAGACAGCAGCACTTAGATGTTTTATCACATCCACTCCTGGAAAGACTCCACCAGTGATCATCAGACCACCAACACATCTCATCATTTCACGAGATCATTACTCTGCAGCCTTTAACTTGATAGTTTATTAATCCCAGACCACCTGTTTCTATCTTCCCCCGACAATTCTCAAACAAGACTACTCTGGCAGACCAACTGGTTCAGCCTGCTCTTGCCCCACTAAACTTATCTCCTCATACCTCAACTCTATATTGTTTCTCCTGTCCAGTCCCTTTCCACCTGCATCTGTGACTTGTTGCATGCTCTCCACCATTTTAACAAGTTCCACTCCTCTGGCCCCAAATGCCATATCTTCACCACGATGTCCAGTCCTTTTACACTTTCATTTCCCTTCAAACTGGCCTTAGAGGCCTCTATTTCTCTCTGGAACACAGAGTCAGTGGTTTCTAGTGTCCCCAGCTATGCTTGTCTTTTTGTTGTAGAGCATCTGACATTCCAAACCTACTCTGGTACTATTATCTTTTTCTCCATTACCTAAACAACTGCCTTGGTGCTGCATTGTGCACCCACGTAGAACACGCCAATTTCATCAACTTTACCACTAACAACTTCTCTACTGTCAAATTCACTTGGACCATTTTCAACACTTCTCTACTTACTGAATCCTTGCGTCTCAGGAGACTATTTACTGACATTTATCATAAGTCCACTGCCTCCCTCAATTCACCTCTTCCCACCCTGTTTCTTGCGAGGACACCATCCCTTCTTCTCAGTTTCTCCGATTCTGTTGCATCTATTTTCAAGATGAGGCTTTCCACTCTAGGACATCTGAAATGTCCTCTTTCTTCTGGAAACAAGGCTCCCCCCTCCCTGCAGTTGGTACAATCCTCATGAACATCTCCTCCATGTCCCACACCAGCTTTCACCCTACCTATTCCAAACACAAGAGTGAGATTTCCCTTGATTCTTATCTTTCACTGCAGTACATTATTCTTTGACACCTGCCAGCTACAACTTGATTCCATCAGCCCACCCCTTTCTGTTCTGTGTCTGGACCATTCTTTTCATGATTCCCTTGTTCACTGTTCCCTCCCACTCACCCCTCCAGCACTCCTCCTCCCCAGGACTTCCCACTACAACAGTAGGAGGCCAACACTGTCCCTACACCACCCACTCACATCTATCCAGGAATTTAAACAGTCTACCCAGGTGAGGCAGTATTTCACATCTACCTTCTCTAGAATCGTCTGCATCATTTGGTGCTGTTGATTTGCCCTTCATTATATTGGTACAACTACTTTGCTGAGAATCTGTACTCATCTGCCAGCTGCAGCTCCCCTTTGTCAGCCATTATAAATCCATCCCCTCCACACACACACACAATTCCCTCACTGACCTGTCTGTCTTCGGCCTCTTTCATGGCTAGGGTGAGGCTGAATGTGAATTATAGTCTGCTTACAACCAAACAGCATGCTCACTGAATAAGAAAATATCTTGAACAAGTTCTATTACCAGAATTTCACTGAACCCTTGAGATAACCTGACTGAGTAGCTATGTGTGATTTTGATTAATGTGTAACGATTAACAGAGATTATTGCTTTTAGGTTTTCTTTAAGTACTATAGAAATTTTCCACCTACAATCAAGATTCTCTATATTTTTTAATCTTTTAATTCAAGATTTATAACAGCTGTTGACTGTTAATGAACATTGGAGACCTTAACAAGCATTAATATTTTTGAGAAGTTTACCAGCCTGTGCTCAAAGGGGGCATAGGTTAGTCAGCTGTTTATTGCCTGTGATCACACACCATTTTGATCCTATATAAGAATTGACATCTGGTGCCCACAAACAATGTCACTCGCACACTGGCCCATAGGGAAGCTGGTAACCCATGCAAAGCCACATGTACCACTCTTTGCTTACTGGCCGTTGATGAGAGAAAATAAAGTGGGTTGACTTCCTTTCAACAGAACACCTCAGTCATCTCTCACTCAATGGTGGGCAGAAGGCTGTGAAATGCTACAAGTATCTTCAGTTCTGGTATAGAAGATGCCAAACCCATCTAAACTCAAACCCATACTTAGCCTTAAGAAGAATTTGACCTAAATTATTGAGAGTCATACAGCATGGAAACAGGCCCATTAGACACCGAATCATCACTGCCCAACAAATGCCCATTTATACCATCCCTCCATTAATCCCATTTTATTTTATTTTCCCCACCTACTCATCGGCTTCCCCAGATTCTACTGCTCACCTGTAGATTAGGTACAAATTAAAGCAGCCAAGTTACCCACCAAAATGTATGTCTTGGAATATGGGAGGAAATCAAAAGAAACCCAGGGAGAACATGCAAACAGGTCACTTTGTCACTCAGCTCAATATCATAAAAGGACAAATCTACTCATGGTAACAGAAGGAATGATGAAATGACATTAATCTTAAATGATTTTTATGCTTCACCAGCTATGTTATTTGCACACCACCAACAACCAGTTCTCCTCCACTTTGCATGGCACTCTGACTTGAGAATGTGCAGTCAGCGCTTCATTGCTGCTGGTCCAAATCCTGGAACTCCATAATCAACAGTACAGCGGTACCAGAAAGGCTGCAGTAGTCAAAGGCGGCTGCTCGCCTCTCATCACAAGCGGAATTAGGGATAGGCAATAGCTGTTTGTTCTGTCCATCATACCTAGTTCCTGAAAACAAATAGACAAGAACACCAGGTTTCATTTTAGAGCTCCAGCATCTGCCATCTTAGAAAGACTGTTAAGAAATCTTGGCAAACTGGATGCTGTTGTAAATCATTATCTACAGGATGCTTCATAAAGGAGCAAACCACATTAAACCTGCATGTGTACGGCTGGTATTAGTAATCACTCCTCCTAAATTAATTTCTGAATACGGCAAAAATGTGTATTTTTTGAAATGCCAAACCTAGCTTGGCTTTAAACTCAACCAAATTAGTTTCCCAACAATATAATATCAGATTTGAAATAAACAAAACAAAAGCTTTAAAAAGTGCAGAGATAATTTGTTCCAACATTTCTCAACATTCTGACATGTCCAGAACATATGAATGAATGAACCATCCCCATTGCTGCAATGGTCACAATGAGGAGATACATCCACATAAGATAGTTTGACTTTGGATACGTGACCCCTATGGACTACTTTAAATTGCTACCGGCGCCCCAGCAACCTAACAAGTGTGCAGTCGTTGTCTCGCTTCGGCAGTTGGGACCAGTCCAGGCGTTGATAAGTATAGTTGGGAAGGGCTAGCATATTGTAGTTTGAAATCAGCTTTTAAATTGCGACTGGCAATTTAATTTTAAGACTAATCCCTTACTGGTTTATTTGGTATTGTTGGAAAGAATGACTGTAATGGAAGATTTAAACCGCGTTTTTTTTACTTTTGCAGCCTTTGCTTCTGCAAGGCTGAGAACCTGCTCGTTTTTTTAGAATCAGCAGACATAAGCTAAATTCCACCGAGGGGCCAGAGATGCAGTTATCTGACGAAAGGACATCTGTGTACCAAGAACATTTAATATTCCTGCTTATTTTGGTCACAGACTGTCAGAGGCCTAACCTTGATGCAAAATAAACCATTGTATTTCAAAGTGATAAGCTGAAAATTACGTTATTCGATAGAAGCCTAGCATGCTAGCTTGCTCACTTATCTTTCTTACTGTGTTGGGAATAGATGCTTGGGTAAGCAGTTTTTGGGTAATATAAGCTGTAGTCCCGCTGCTGAAGTTTGAGACTCTCCGAGAGGTGGCAACCTCTCTCGGCAAGAAGAAGAACCTCTAGAGTCCAGCCAACATCCCAGTCGAGGGAGGTGGAGAAGCTGCTACCGGCGCCCCGGCAACCTAACAAGTGTGCAGTCGTTGCCTCGCTTCGGCAGTTGGGACCAGTCCAGGCGTTGATAAGTATAGTTGGGAAGGGCTAGCATATTGTAGTTTGAAATCAGCTTTTAAATTTGTAATAAACATTTGTATAAACTGAAGTGCTCTTGGTGTGGTGTCTGTTTTCTTTTGGTAGCTCAAACACTGTGACCAATCTAAAACGAACAAAGTGAGAGGTACAAGTTTACCCAGGACAATGACATAACTAACAACATCGGATCTGCATGTATTAGCTTTTATTTCTCTTAGGCTAGGCAGATGGTATTGCTCAGATGGAGGGACATTACCCCGCCTATTCATGGTCATGTCAGGTTTAAATTTAGAGAAGATTAGATGCTCAATTTCAGATTTGAATTCAAATTTTCATACACTGTGGGGACCCTTTTCGAATTACTTTTATAATCTTTGATTAGTTATGAAGGTAATGAGGTAATTTATCTCTCTGATAAGAATTCTGTCTTCCTTTTTTTTGGCCAAATTGCTTCTTTCTTGGCAGTGAGTTTAGATTTTCCTTTTTTAAAAAATAATAAAATAATTAAATATCAATATAATTTGTTTGATTAAAATGTGGGGTACCTTGGATGAAATGACACGATTTACACGTATCTTTTTGACTTTTAATATGTACTCTGTATTTTCGGATGCGAAATTTCCACGTTAATAAAAATATTGAAAAAGAAAGAAATAAACAAAAAAAATAGAAATTTTAAATATGTTGAATGCAATGAAATAGCAAAGAATTTTTACATGGATACTGTCAAGGTAATGTGTTAGGAAGTATTGCATATCCATTTGGTTGAGAGCTTGCTTTGATGATGGGCTCAAGCCCGAAACATTGGTGATGTACCTTTGCCTTTGCTACATAAAGGCACTGTTTGTCCTGTTGAGTTTCTCCAGCATCTGTGTGTTTATTCACTTAATCACAGTGTCAACAGAATCCTGTGTTTTACCCCAAATTATCCAACTTGATCCAAATGGTTAATAATACCAAATTCAAATGGAATATTCAGTATTATTTTCCAGTCTGGTTATCTCTGAATAAATGGTTTTAAATTTAAAGTGAATATAGCATTAGTGGGCATTAGTGCTTGCTTGATTTTGTATTGTACATTCTCACAGATGCTTACGTTAACGTTAACTGCATTTTATATATATTTTTTGTAATTCTTTATTTATCGCACTATGAACCATATCAACCAATATATTTACAATGCATCTCTTTAAATATTCTCAGTGACATTTTCTCTTTTTTTCCCCATTCCTCCCTTCCCCCTTACAATCCCCCTCCATAAACAGTAAATATTGAACATATAAAATACAATAAAACAATATCTTTATACAAAAGGAATACAAACAAAAAGGACGTATCATCTACTTATTCACATTAAATCTGATCGTGTTTATCTTCTTATCATTTTTGGTGGTGGTGGTCCTCGGCCTGCTCTTTCTGTTATGTTCCACATATGGTTCCCAGGTTTATTCAAACATTGTAACTTTGTCTTTTAAATTATATGTGATTTTTTTTTCCAATGGGATACACTTAAACTTGGTTATATATTCCATTAATGTTTATAGTCACGTAGCCCAACATGGCCATCTTATATCTTTATTTTCACTTCTTTTCCGCCTCTTCACCACCTCCATCCCCTTTTTTTCCATTACTGTTCTTTAAGTTTTCCTTTTTAATCTCAATATATGACAATGCACTTAAGACATGAAATACCCCAACAATCCCCACAAGCAATAACCCTTTAACCCCAAATGAACCTCCCCTCCTTGGATTGCCCCTTGATCCTTGACGGCAACCTCAACTCCCCTTTCCATTCAGTTTGCGAACTTACTCACAAGCGTCAACCGATTTCGCAGTGACCATTATTCTCCCCCCCCACTGACAACACTATTTTCCTATACTTATAACAAAGCTCTCTCTCTCTTTTTTTTTCCCTTCTCTTATCCATCTTTAAATCTTTATATATACATTATCTTTACTTTATATTTTTACATATTTTTGTATATTTTCTTGACGGTCATCCTTCTTGTCACTCCTCCTCCTCTCTTCTCCTGTCCTGCAAATGTTCAGCAAATTCTTGGGCTTTCTTTGGGTCTGAGAACAGTCTATTCCGTTCCCCAGGAATGAATACTTTGAGTACTGCTGGATGTCTTAGTATAAAGTTATACCCTTTCTTCCATAAGATTGTTTTCGCCGTGTTGAATTCCTTCCTCTTCTTTAAAAGTTCGAAGCTTACGTCCAGGTAAAAAAATATTTTTTGTCCCTTATATTCCAATGGCTTATTGTCTTCTCTAACCTTCTTTCTTTCCAGCTCCAGTATGTTTTCTCTTGTCGTATATCTTAGAAATTTTACCAATATGGATTTTGGTGTTTGATGTGGTGGCGGTTTCGGTACTAGTGTTCTATGCGCCCTTTCAATTTCTATTTCTTCATGTGAATCTGTCATTCCCAGCATCTTCGGGATCCATCCTTTTATAAATTCCTTCATATCTGACCCTTCTTTGCCTTCTTTCAGGCCCACTATTTTTACGTTGTTTCGCCTACTGTAGTTTTCCAATACATCCATTTTTTGTGACAATAAATTTTGTCTTTAATTTTTATTTTGCTCTCTTCCAACTTCCCTCTTAAATCATTTATCTCCATTTCTACAGCAGCTTCTCGTTCATCCACATTTTCTACTCTTTTCCCTATTTCAGTCATGACCAACTCTAAGCTTTGCATTCTGTCTTCAGCTCTTTCCATTTTTCTTTTGATTGAACTAAATTCTAATGATAGCCATTCTTTTAATTACCTCATTTGTTCTTCGAAAAAGGCTTTATCTAAACTTTGTCCTTCTATTTTACCTTCTTCTTTCCTTTGCATTTCTTGGCCTTCTTCCTCCTCTTCTTCTGTGTCTGTATCTTTGTCTGTGTCATCTTCTTCTCTTCTCTGAATCTGAATATCTTCATCCTTCTCTGGTGAGCTGCTTCTGTATCCTTGCTGGGCCTCCAGCTGCTGTGTCTCCTATTGTTGGGCCTCCTGCTGCAGGTCGACCCGCTGCTGGGCCCCCTGCTGCAGGCCGACCCACTGCTGGGCCTCCTGCCACAGGTCGTCCCCCTATTGGTCGCCCCATTCCTGCTCACCCTCTTCCAGCCCTTCATTTTCTTTCTCACCACTCTTCTTTTCTTCTTTCTTGTTTACTTCTCCCAGCCGAACGCCCCGATATTGGGTGTCTCTCAGCTGACCGCTCCGCAGCTGGCTGATCCTCAGCTGAGTCCCCCTCCCGCCGGCGTTAACCTTTTCTTTTACTTGCGCACTGTGCATGCACATGCGCAGTTGTGCACCTCTTCTTGGCTCTGAGAGCCATTTTTGAAGTCTGCCGGTCGGGAGGACACCGCTCCTCTTGGGACTCACCAACACCGGAGATCAGCCACTCCTCTCCACGGTGACTCTCTTCTCCAATGTGCAGGTAAGGCCTTCTTCTTTCTTCTCCAGTGATTTTCCTTCTTCCCTTTTCACTGTTATTCTTACTTTTTGCATTTTATATAGTTTGTGTCCTTCAAAATTTGCAATAACTGGAAAACAAAACTACTTCAATTTTCATTCAGAGAAAAATACAACACGGTTGCATATTTTAAGTCACTCACAACATTGCATTAATAAACTGTGGCATTTGGAGTCCCTAATGAGCTTCCCCTGCTACCTGACATTTCCCACATTAAACTTCCTCTGTAGCCTTGAGTGAAATGAACCGATCAATACAAATTAACGTTGAATTAAAGTTATTTGAATTGTGTTCTGGTAGTGAATCTTAAACAGGCACTAAAGGTCATAACCAAAGGGTTGTGCTTTTCTGCCTACAACAGGACATAAACATTGTGAGATTTCTTTCCTCCTTTAGTCCCATCATACCTTGACCCTTTGAGTGTGGAAAGGAAGTTAATAATGTTGAAAGACACAATCCAAAAAAAGAGGACCACAACCAAGATGGAGCCTATCACCGTCTGAGAGTCATATCTTGATGGAATGACAGAAGTCATGAATATCAGTTTCATCTTGGCTTTCACCTTGCTGATAGCTAGATGAACAATTCTGATGAAATGGAAATATAGCTCTTCACCTACTCAATGATTACATGATATCATGTCTTACCTAAGTTTGGAAAAAAAATTAGATATAACATAAAAGATGTAAAGTTTCAATTTGATATGGGGCCCATTAATAAATTATTTCAGATTTATTGTCAGACATGACATGACATCACATACAACCATGAGATTCCCTTTTTCTGCAGGTGTGGTTGATATTTAGGAGGGATCGGCAAGAAAGAAAAGGGGGTGGGGTAGTATTGATGGTGAGAGAAGGGACTGACACGATTGACAGGAAGGATATTAACTCAGAAGATGCGGAATCTATATGGGTAGAACTGAAGAATAGCAAGGGGCGGAAAACGTTAGTGGGGGTAGTATATAGGCCTCCAAATAGTAGTGTAGAGATGAGAGAAGGCATTAAAAGAGAAATTAGAAAAGCGTGCAATAAGGGAACAGCTGTCATCATGGGAGACTTTGATTTGCATATAGGTTGGACTAGTCAAATTGGTAAAAATACAGAGGAGGAGGAATTCCTTGAATGTTTACGGGACGGTTATCTAGACCAATATGTCGAGGAACCAACTCGGGAGCAGGCCATTTTAGATTGGGTATTATGCAATGATAAGGGGCTAATCAACAATCTTGTTGTGCGAGGCCCTTTGGGTAGGAGCGATCGCAATATGATCGAATTCTCACTCGACATGGAGAGTGATTAAATTAAAACCGAGACTAAGGTCCTGAATTTAAATAAAGGAAATTATGATGGTATGAGACGGGAGTTGAGTAAGATTGATTGGGTGGTGTTTATGGGGGAGTTGATTGTGGATAGACAATGGAAAGCATTCACAGATCTAATGGAGAAATTGCAAAAATCGCATAAAAATAAACCAAAAAAGGTGACTCAACCGTGGATAACAAGGGAAATTAGAGACAGCATTGGGTCCAAAGAGAGAGCATATCAATTGGCCAAAAAAAATACCGCAACCGAAGACTGGGAGCAGTTCAAGATGCACCAAAGGAGGACAAAGGGATTAATCAAGAGAGCAAAAATAAATTACGAAAGTAAGCTTGCGGCAAATATAAAAACCGACTGCAAAAGCTTTTATAAATATGTCAAGAGGAAAAGATTGGTGAAATCCATAGTAGGTCCTTTGCAGTCGGAATCAGGGAAATATATTATGGGGAATAAGGAAATGGCAGACCAATTAAATTCTTACTTTAGTTCTGTTTTTACAAGAGAGGATACAAATAACCTCCCAAGGATGTTGGGAAACATAGAGACTAATGCAAGGGAGGAACTGAAAGAAATCAGTATCTCTAAGGACATGGTCTTGGGGAAATTGATGGGATTGAAGGCAGATAAATCCCAAGGGTCTGATAATCTACATCCTAGGGTACTCAACGAAGTGGCCATTCAGATAGCAAATGCTTTAAGAATTATTTTCCAGAACTCGATAGACTCAGGATCAGTACCCATGGATTGGAGGGTAGCTAATGTTACCCCACTATTTAAAAAGGGGGGTAGAGAAAAAGCGGGGAATTATCGGCTGGTGAGCCTTACATCAGTAGTGGGCAAAATGATGGAATCCATTATTAAGGATGTAATAGCATATGACTAGCAGAGAAGGGATCGGACGGAGTCAACATGGATTTACAAAAGGTAAATCGTGCTTGACAAATCGATTGGAATTCTTTGAGATGGTGACAGGTAAAATAGATGGGGGAGAGCCAGTGGATGTGATGTACCTGGACTTCCAAAAGGCCTTCGATAAGGTCTCGCATAAACGACTGGCTTACAAAATCAAGGCTCATGGGATTGGGGGCAAAGTATTGATGTGGATTGAGAACTGGCTAGCAGGTAGAAGACAGAGAGTTGGGATAAATGGCTCGTTTTCTGAGTGGCAGGCAGTGACCAGTGGGGTACCACAGAGATCTGTACTGGGACCCCAGCTGTTCACAATTTACATTAATGATCTGGATGAGGGGATTGGATGTAATATCTCCAAATTTGCAGATGACACTAAGCTAGGAGGGGTTGTGTGCATGGAAGAGGGGGTCAGGAAGCTCCAGTGTGATTTGGATAAATTGAGGGACTGGGCAGATACATGGCAAATGCACTACAATGTGGATAAATGTGAGGTTATCCACTTTGGTAATACAAACCGGAGGGCAGATTACTATTTGAATGGCAATAGATTAAGAGATGGGGAAGTGCAGAGAGACCTAGGGGTACTTGTATATCAGTCTCTGAAGGCGAGCATGCAGGTACAGCAGGCGGTTAAAAAGGCAAATGGTATGTTGGCCTTCATATCAAGAGGGTTTGAGTATAGGAACAAGGATACCTTACTGCAGCTGTACAGGGCCTTGGTGAGACCCCACCTGGAGTATTGTGTGCAGTTTTGGTCACCTTATCTAAGGAAGGATGTTCTTGCAATGGAGGGAGTGCAGAGGCGATTCACCAGGCTGATACCTGGAATGGCAGGAATGACTTATGAGGAAAGATTGCGCAAATTGGGATTGTACTCGCTGGAGTTTAGAAGATTGAGAGGGGATCTCATAGAGACATATAAAATTCTGGCAGGACTGGACAGAATGGATGCAGATGGGATGTTTCCAATGATGGGAAAATCCAGAACCCGGGGCCATGGTTTGAGGATAATAGGCAAACCATTTAGGACCGAGATGAGGAGGAATTTCTTTACCCAGAGGGTGGTGAATCTGTGGAATTCATTGCCACAGAGGGCAGTTGAGGCAGGTTCATTAAATATATTTAAGAGGGAATTAGATCTATTTCTTCAGTATAAGGGTATTAAAGGTTACGGAGAGAAGGCGGGGACGGGGTACTGAACTTTAAGATCAGCCATGATCTCATTGAATGGCGGAGCAGGCTCGACGGGTCGAATGACCTACTCCTGCTCCTATCTTCTATGTTTCTATGTTTACCACTAATTGTTAATGCAAAAATTAAACAGCACACAGCATGAACATGTAAACAAATGAAAGAACTGTAAACAGATAACAAGCGTAAACAAACTGACTGTGCAATACAGGGAGAGCACAGAAAATAAATAAAGTGCACAAGTAAGAGTCCTTAAATTAGTCCCTGATTCAGTTTGTTGTTGAGTAGTCTGATGGTGGAGGGGTAGCAGCTGTTCCTGAACCTGGTGGAGTGAGTTTTGTGGCATCTATATCTCTTTCCTGATGGCAGCAGTGAGAACAAAGTGTGTGCTGGGTCTTTGATGATTGCTGCAGATGTCTATATATCTATATAATTTATACACGTTAACCTTACTTAGAGGGAGAGGTTGGATTATTAGGATTTCTTCTCTTTTCTTTTTTTTTAGTATAGATAAATCAGATAAAGATAGGTTTAACCATGGATCATTATTGATCATGTCACAGAATAAGACAAAAATACCTTAAAGAATAAAATCCCTTATTTTTAAGGAATTCTTAATTACATATTTTCTATTCAACATTAATTCTGGCTATATTATGAAGACTGGATTAACAGTTAACTCAATATAATTGTAGAATTTGATGTTTTAAATGGGTACACTTTTGAGTTACAATTTTTGTGTGATATGTATGATATGATTTGATTTACGTTATTAATGAGAAGACCATGTATAAAGATTTTTTTAATATTAAACTCAATACAAATATTTTAAAAAGAAAAAGTGCTTCAGAAAATTCCTCAAAGTTTCAACTGGGTCCAAAGCAAGACTACATAGTGCTGAAATAGAAAGGAACAAGGTTTACTCATGGTCTATCTCTCCAGTGCTGTAACATCAACTAATCTAAGTGTGTTGGCATTTGGCAAAAGGTTGAAAAAGAATTACAAACGTTTCAATCCTGGAACAACCACCTCAAAAGAGGGAAGACAAATGATCATCCGAACTGGGACAGCAAATGAATTCTAGGTCAGTGGGAGAGGAAAGGAGAAGTCATGCTCCATAATCTGCCTGTTTCCATTGCAACCAAGGTTGATGAAACTCAAACACAAAAGGTTACATAATCACTAGATTCCATTCATATATAAAAAGACCTGGTTTAAGTAACTGGCAAAAAAAAACCCTTTCATCATTAAAATGTCAGGATATTCAGTGAACCATGTTTGTTATCTAATAGGATTTAAATTAACAACAGAAAAGGACAGGGAATCTAGAGAAAAAGTATTTGATTAGTAAGATGCCAATTTCAGTCCATTGAAAATATATCCAGCCTTGGAAATTTAGGGTTAGAGACTTGTCAATGAAATTAAACTCTCTGAGACCTTGAGTATCCTTTTACAGACTTTATTTCACATGGTATGGAGAGCAGGCAACAGTCTCAATTACTTAACGACTCTGAAGTCTACCATTATAAGCAATTATATTTATACAGAAAGACAAACAAGCTATTACAATTACATCATTTCATTAAAAACTGTGCAAACTATCTCTCGACCTTGACGACAGTTTTTTTAAATTAAAACCTTGGTTTTGTCTAATTGTCAAGGCTAAAACTTAGCTTCCAAATAATGTCTTGGTGAACACAACCAGCCAGGTCTCTGCGCTGCACCAAAATAGGCTGTTTGCCCACTGTGTTAGTGCCAATATCTTTACATGAAATTTCTGGCAGAGACAGCCAGGTGAAACTATAATGGGTGACCATCAAATGGAAGAAAATTTGAAGATGTCTGAGTATCTTTCCACTCTCTTCCCACCCACCAGAGGGAAAATTGCAGTAGACATAGCCTGAATATGCTGGGAGGCAAAAGAAATTCAAATGTGAAAATGAAAAGATGGGGGTGGACAGGCAGTTACATAAAACAGAAATCAGAAAGTATTTCATCACCAAGTAACGAATAAATGAGTGGCACAAGATGATATAGAACTGATTAGGGAAGCAGGAAAGATGGCAGAGGAAGGAACTCAATGAGTATTTTATAGTTGTCTTCAATAAGGAAAAAAATTCTGTTAAAGTTATTAAAGAGGAGGAGTGCTTGCTGTCTTAAAGCAAATAAGGGCCTGACAAAATATTCCCGTGGACCTTGGGGGAGGCTAGTGTAAAAATTGCAGGAGCCCTCACAGAAATATTTAAAATGTCCTTAGCCACAGGTGTTGTGGCTTGAAGGGTAGCACATGTTGCTCAAAAAAGTCTCAAAAAAAACCCTGGAAATTTTAGGCTAGTGAGCCAGAAGTTAGCCAGAAGTTATTTCTACACATCTGTAGAAATTTGCCAGGGTTTCTGGTGTCATACAAAACCTCCGCATACTCCTGAGAAAGTAGGGGCGCTGACGTGCTTTCTTCACTATGCCATTAATGTGTTCAGTCCATGAAAGGTCCTCAGAGATAGTGACTCCCAAGAACTTAAATTTATGTACCCTCTCCACCTCTGATCCCCAATGATCAGTGGATTTTATATCGCTGGTTCTCCCTTCCAGAAGTCAACAATCAGTTCCTTAGTTTAGTGATATTGAGTGTGAGGTTGTTGTTGGTGCACCATTCAGCCAAATTTTCAATCTCCCTTCTGTGTGCTGACTTATCTTTCTTTCTTCTTTGGCTTGGCTTCGCGGACGAAGATTTATGGAGGGGTAATGCCCACGTCAGCTGCAGGCTCGTTTGTGGCTGACAAGTCCGATGCGGGACAGGCAGACATGGTTGCAGCGGTTGCAAGGGAAAATTGGTTGGTTGGGGTTGGGTTTTGGGTTTTTCCTCCTTTGTCTCTTATCACCTTTCTTTAAACAACCTGCCTGGAGTGCAGAACAATGACGGGAGATTTGATAGACGTATTTAAATTTATGAGGGGGACAGAATAAATGTAGATAGGCATTTTCTATTGAGGGTAGATGAGATACAAACCAGAAGACATGGGTTAAGGATGAAAGGGGAAAGGTTTGGGGGAACTTCTTCACACAGAGTGGTGGGAGAGTGGAACAAGCTGTCATCTGAAGTGGTGAATGCAGGCTCATTTTTAACATTTAAGAACATTTTGGACATGTACGTGGATGGGAGGGGTGTGGAGGGCTGTGGACTGGGTGTAGGCCAATAGGATTAGGCAGGATAAGACTTCAGCAGTTTGGAGTGCCAAATGGCTTGTTTTCTGTGCTGTAATGTTCTATGGTTCTAAAATAATTGAAAAGTTAGTTGTGCCAAATAATTAATAAATGCACAAAACTGTCCAGCTCATTTTCAGTTGACTAGTTTCTAAGTACAGATTATTAATAATTAAAGCTGACAGCTGGTCTTTGCAACATATTGCACATGTAAGAGTCCTTAAATGAGTCCCTGTATACAAGTACCTTTGTGTCTTAACTCTTTGCAGAAAAATAAACTAAATTTTGATTGTTATAACTCAGGGTAGGTTCAATCATAGTTACCCAGATGAAGCAAAATCATATTTCACACATTAAATTAATTGTTTTTATTATTTGATGAATGAATCTGTTTTTCAAAAGAAAATTTTCTCAATTTCTTAAGGGTATTTTCACATAACTACAGTAATAAGAAAAAATAACATTTTAACTCCTGATTAATAATTAAAGATACTTATTAAAGTAACACAGATCTCTGTGAAAATTCAAAGTCATTCAAAGAAGGATATCCTCAGTTAAAATTACATAGCCATAATGTAAGGAAAATATTTGATGGAATACAGCATCACCTTGTGGACAAAGGGCTCAATAAAAGCCGTTTGCTTTCAATTCTTGGAGTTATCTTTTTATTAGTGTAAGTGCGGTCAATTTGCAGTTCGTTTACAGTGCAATATCCTCAATAACGTAATTTGCTCTGGTAAATAAAGAACAAAAGATTTAATTGAAAAATGGCTTTTGAAATATTAACTTTAAAAAGTCTGAAACTTTCAGTTAAATGATTGATATTTTTGGTTTACCCTACATAATGTATATAATTATTTAAATAATATTAACTGATCTCCCTTGGTCATCCCATGACAATTTGAGTATTATGCACTGAAACTGACAGTGAGGACTAGCATCTGAATGTGCAAAGTTAAATGTGGAAATCCAAATTAAAACAGCAGATCACACAGCATCTGTGGAAAGAGAAGTAAACATTACTCCTCAGATCAAAGTATCTTCATTCATACTGAAATAATGAGGAAATAAATCAATTTTAAGTTGCAGAAAGCGGAGAGGGACACAAGAAAAATAGGTTGTCTCTGATTGGGAGAGATCTGTGCTGCCAGGAGATGCTGATTTAACAGATGGGTCAGAATGCAGCAAAATCCCCATTATCCAGAACCTAAGGGATCGCACGTGCTGGACATGCAAATTTTCCGGTTGACTGAGACTCATTCTTATAATGCCTAACACCTGCATTAAGAATATACTGTTTGAAGACAAAAGAAAATACAAAATGTAATTTGAAAAAAATATTGTAGTCTTTAATTATGTAACGTTCACTTTAATCAAGTAATTCACAAAATTTAAAATTGAATCGGTGGCTGGTACTGTAAGTGTTAATTTTAAAATTTTCATTATTTTGTTTACATTTAGACATACAGCACAGAAATAGGCTCTTTCAGCCCACGCCGCCCAATCAAACCCAATTAACCTACAACCCCACTATGCTTTGAATGGTTGGAGGAAACCGGAGCCCATGCAGAAAACCCACACAGACACAGGGAGAATGTACAAACTTACAGACAGCACAGGATTCGAACCCAAATTACTCGCGCGATAAAGGCATTGCACTAACCATGCCGCTGTCATAGTTACCACCCCCACCTCCAATTTTATAGAGGAAAACTTACTAATATACCTAATACTAATGTAGATTCTTGCCAGGAGGGGATAGAGATTAGAGTGAGACTTTGGGAAATTCGCCCCAGCAACGAGTGGGATTGATCAACACTTCATCCTGGTGTCCTGGTCAGACCCTCAACCTGACTCATCTTCACACCAATGTCCCAGTCAAGCCCTCAGCGCAACCCTACTCACCTCCACATTAATGTCCTGATCAGACCCTTGGTGCGCCTTCCTTTAAATTCAAACCCCATTCACAAGCATTTTAACAGGATTACATTAATACTTACCATGCCGCCATCATAATTACCCACCCCCCAAAGTCTTATGATAAAGCATTACTAATTTACTTCATAATATTCAAATAAAGACTCTTTTATCAGGCAGGGATGGGGAGATACTTTGGGTTGCAGCATTGACTGCAACTTTATTCAAACACCTGCTGCGGGGACACGACCAGAACGCTCTGCTAGCTGAATGTGTGCTCCCAAGGGGTTGTGCGTTACTTTTACAATTTTAAACTTTTATTTAAAACTATTTATTCTCATAAAATTATTTATTTCCTCATGTTTTTTTGATGGTTGTTTCAATTTACGGTTGATTGAGGGCCAGATAATGGGGAGTTTACTGTAACATCTAGATGATGGGGTGGTGAATTGGATTAGTAAATATGCAGACGATACTAAGATACTAAGATAGGTGGAATAGTGGATAATGAAGAAGGTTTTCAAGGATTGCAGAGGGATTTGGGCTGCTTAGAAAAGTGGGCTGAAAAATGGCAGATGGAATTTAATGCTGATAAGCGTGAGGTGCTTCATTTTGGTAAGAAGAATCAGAACAGGACATACGTAGTAAATGGGAGAGCATTGATGAATACAGAAGAGCAGAAGGATTTAGGAGTAACGGTACATCGTTCCCTGAAGGTAGAAACTCATGTGAATAGGGTGGTGAAGAAGGCTTTTAGTATGCTGGCCTTTATCAATCATTGCATGGAATATAGGAGTTGGAAAGTGATGTTGAGATTGTATAAGGCGTTGGTGCGGCCTAATTTAGAGTTCTGTGTGCAGTTCTGGTCGCCTAATTATAGGAAGGATATAAACAGAGTGGAGAGAGTGCAGAGAAGATTTACCAGAATGTTACCTGGGTTTAAGCATCTAGAGTACAGGGAGAGATTGGGCAGATTAGGTCTTTATTCTTTGGAGCGTAGAAGGTTGAGAGGGGATTTGATAGAGGTATTTAAGATTATGAAAGGGATAGACAGAGTGGATGTGGATAGACTATTTCCGTTAAGAGTAGGAGAGTCCACGCTGCTGAAGATCCAGCTGCGCTGGATGGGTCACGTCTCCAGAATGGAGGACCATCGCCTTCCCAAGATCGTATTATATGGCGAGCTCTCCACTGGCCACCGTGACAGAGGTGCACCAAAGAAAAGGTACAAGGACTGCCTAAAGAAATCTCTTGGTGCCTGCCACATTGACCACCGCCAGTGGGCTGATAACGCCTCAAACCGTGCATCTTGGCGCCTCACAGTTTGGCGGGCAGCAGCCTCCTTTGAAGAAGACCGCAGAGCCCACCTCACTGACAAAAGGCAAAGGAGGAAAAACCCAACACCCAACCCCAACCAACCAATTTTCCCTTGCAACCGCTGCAATCGTGTCTGCCTGTCCCGCATCGGACTGGTCAGCCACAAACGAGCCTGCAGCTGACGTGGACTTTTTACCCCCTCCATAAATCTTCGTCCGCGAAGCCAAGCCAAAGAAGAAAAAGAAAGGAGAGATTGAAACAAGAGGACATGAGTTAAGAGTTAAGGGGCAGAGGTTTAGAGGTAACATGAGGGGGAACTTCTTTACCCAGAGAGTGGTAGCGGTGTGGAATGAGCTTCCGGGAGAAATAGTGGCGGCAGAGTCAATTTTATTATTTAAGAAAAAGCTGGACAGATATATGGATGAGAAGAAGGTGGAGGGTTATGGTCATTGTGCAGGTAGGTGGGACTAGAGAGGAGTGTTTGGTTCGGTGCGGACTAGAAGGGCCTAATGGCCTGTTTCCGTGCTGTAATTGTTATGTTATGTTATGTTATATTGTTTTCTGAGAGAAAACAATGAAATGTAAAAACTGTAAAATGCCAGTCAGAGCTGCTACTGAATCCTGAAATCCAAAGGGGAATGCTGGAAATCTGCATTAAATTAGGCTGTAACTATGAAGAGAGAACGACTGAGCCTTATAATGTGGGAGAGTGGTGCATATTTTAGAACCGATACCACACTGCTTTAATGATCAGGGTTTAATCCAGGATCTCTGATGGTATCTGCATGCAATTTATGTGTTATCTCTGTGACCCTGGGTTTTCTCCCAATCTCAAAGTAGATTGTAAGATAGAGTGTGGTTTTGCCAATTCACTGGCCACTCAAAATTGCATGTTGATGTGTGGAGGGATTTGCTGGGAATGAGTAGGATGAGTGTAAAAATTGATGTTTGATGGACTCTGTTGGCTGACAGGCATAATTCCATGTTGTATCTTTTTATGACTCCATCGCCAGTTTAGAAACAAGCTGAAACACCAAGTGTGCATGTAATATTTATTTTGACATTGAATTCTGAAGGCTGCAACATGTCCAGTTGGAACATAACATGCTGTTCGTCAAGCTCAAGTTGGGCCTCATTGGAACCATGCAGGAGACCACAGGCAGATAAGTCAGAGTGAGAACAGAAATTGAAGGCCCAGGGTGCCTTGTGAACTGAAGGGAAATATTCTGCAAAACACACTGAATATTGAAAGGGATAGATAGAGTAGATGTGGAGAAGATGTTTCTCGCAGTGGAAGAGTCTAGGACCAGACGACCCAGCCTCAGAATAAAAGGACTCCCCTTTCAAACCATGATGAGGAGAAATTTCTTTGACCCGAGGCTGGTAAATCTCTGTAATTTGTTGCCAAAAATGGCTGTGTAGGCATATTTAAAGCGGAGGATAATAAGTTCTTGATGAGTAAGGCTATCAAAGTTATGGGGAGAGCATAGATAATTACAACACAATACAGTCACTTCAGCCCACAATGTTGTGCTGACCTAAGTAAACCTACTCCACAACAATCTAATTTTTCCCTACCTCACATCCATAATCCTTTATTTTTCTTACATCCATGGGTCTATCTAAGAATCTTTTGAATGTCCCTATTGAACCAGCCTCCACCACTATCCTCACAATGTATTCCAGCAGAGAATTGGATTGGGTGAAAAACATATCATCCATGATTTAAAAAGCAGGGCAGACTCCATGGACCGATGACCTAATTCTGCTCCTGCGTCTTGTAGTCTTATGGTCAATCACTTAATTTGGGTTAGTTTCTCCAGCACAAAGGAGACCATATTGCGAGCACTAAATGCCATACACTAGATTGGAAGGTGCAATTACATAATGATGATTGCTTTTTTGAGTGCCTCTGTTTACTCTTCAGTCTGGCCTGCTGCCCTCTTCTTATGAGGTTCAATGCAAGCTTGAGGAACACCACCTCATTTGAATCATCTCAGTGGGACACATCAATCTTTCATGTTGCACCAATTTGCCAAATAAGAAGGAAGTCAGTGCCTGTAAGTGTCCTGGCAGAACCTGTGAACTTGTGAGGGGCAGCAAGTATGTACACAGAATTAGAAGGAAGCAAGAAGAGGGCTCTGGGGTATAAACCATTTCACTAGCTCCACCAACGTTCTAGTAGTGTTACAAGATCAAACCAACAACCACAAAGAAGACGTATCACACAGGGGTAAAGATGAACAATTACTTTATTAACAAAAATTCACCTTCAAACTTTAATTCAAAATCCCCCCTTTTATAACAATGCCCACTAGTTACTATGCAAATCTCTATAATAGTGTAAAACTAATAAATTCCCCAGCCTAAATATAACATATGTAATTAAAGTCTAAGTTATATTTCCAACCAGCCCACAGAAAAACTTAGACACAAAACAAACACAAAAAACACAAGACTCACAAAACTTTGATCTTAACTGAAGTAAAGATCATAAACAAAATTCAGTTTGTTTGGTAAACTGAAGCCAAAAGATCTTTGAGGGAGAGAGAGAACAAAATTCTAAGTTGTCTTCTTGTGTTGCTTGTAGAGAGAGGAACAACTGGCTTGGTCCGGATCCTTCTAGATGCCTTCGGAATGTTCATCCCTTTATGAAATCCCAACATTCTAAACTGTCCTCCAGACAATGACTCATGTTTTGGGCCTCCTTCCACTCCACAGCATTCCCAGTGGTGGTTTATCGTCCAAGTCCAGAAATTTTTTAGATAATTTTCTGCACATGCTCAGTCCATCTCCCACTCTCTCAGCAGTCCACCTTCACCTTGGCTCTCAAAGACAAACTGTCACTTTTCAACACAAAACCATACAACACTTAAGAAAAATCACAACACATGTCTATAACCCCCTCCCCTGCTAAACAAAATTGGTCCACAAGAACAAATTTTTAACAATTAATGGAAGTATTACATAAATAAAATAAACACTCCATTTTTTTTACAGTAAGTATGTGATTAGATTCATATCTACCCAGATTAACATCTTGACAAACAATCTGCTATTATATTATCCATCCCCTTTATATTAAATAATACACTTGTAATAGTAAGCTCAATTCAATAACCATCTGTTCTTATTTTTCATTTTAGACAGAAAAAACTAATGGATTATGAGCGTATATATTATTAATGGTTTTTGAACAGTACAATTATACACATCAAAATGG